>NW_007112351.1:0-900 GCF_000164805.1 Carlito syrichta
CCATTCATAGAAATAACATATAAAAATAACGCTTTTACTTTGATACAGTAATCACAGGGGAATCTTTGGTCCAAATTCACAGCTATATTTATAGTGCTCTCCTGAATAGAGCATAGTTTTTATAGTGTTCCTTGGCACAAGAGGATTTTCAACCATAACCTTTTTTTAATCATAAAGAAGAAAATGGGCAGTAAGTTTTCATTGTTTTTTTTTTGAGTTGGAGTCTCACTCTGTTGCCCACCTTGTCTTCCTCTCCGCTCACTTCTTGACTCTGTTTTTCCCAGACATTGGCAGCTGTGGCCCATGCATCCCTCCTCATTCATTCAGTAGGTCATTCTGAAGTCTGATGAATGTAGAGCACCATCCTTGACTGGTGGGGGACAGGAAGGGAGGAGGCCTCAGAAAATCTTTTGTGGGTAAAGATAACATTATGGCAGAAAGTGCACCTTGATATTTGGGGAAGAAAATAGTTTTTCCAGAAAGATGTTCCCATAAAGTATAGGTTGCAAACTGAGCTTTCATTTTAGTAGCATGGTTTAGCTCCTGTGAGACTCTCAGGTCTCACCTTTATCCTTTCTCACCCAGCCTTCTGTCTCCCTAGAAGCCCTTTGCTTCTTTCTTAGCATTCGGGTCTGGTCTGCAGTGGAGAGCCCCAGTGGTTGCTTTTTACACTCTTTTCTGGATCTTGAGTAGGTTAGTTCTTGGAGACTAGCTTTTCCTTTGAATGATCGGGACACTTTTCAGCATTTTTTTAAAAAAACAAATTCTGTTTACTTGACTCTGTTTTGTTTCCATCACTCATCTTTGAGTAGGGTGACATCACCTCATCCAGATAACCAGAGTGTGGGATGCACTTTGATGTGCTCTTTGAATCAACTCCTCTGATTTCCAGTGGAAGGG
>NW_007112352.1:0-656 GCF_000164805.1 Carlito syrichta
TAAAACCAGTTTAAAAATCAACTTGGCTCATAGACTGGCAGATCATGGATGCACCTCCTCTGCCGCCCACACCCGAGTGCTCTGAAGATCCGGCTACATCCTGGGATCCCAAACCTGTCATTCCCAGCTTGCCGACTGTCCGAGCTTTCCCACAGGCGAGTCCCAGTCACCTCTTCCTCCAAGCTTCACATGGTCTCGCCAGCTGCACAGGATACCTGCCTCGGTTCCTGGAGCCCTGGTGCTATGGGTCCCAAGGCAGCCGGCTCTTCTGATCCAGGGCACTGACGTGGGGTGGGGGTGGGCGGCTTTGGAAGGAGGCTCAGTTTCAGCTGCGCTGGGTCCCTGGGTCTGGCTGTGAATGGCTCCTTGGCTCCTCTCTGGCACAGAGAGAACCGGGCTGTGGCTGGGTGCAGTTGGCTCCAGGTAGAGTCAGCCTCCTGAGAAGTGGCTGGGCTGCCTGAACTGCCCCCGTGAGAAGGGGCGGGGGTGGAGTGTCTTGAAATTGGGATCTTTTTCCAGCTGAGCGACTCAACCCCACACTTTCTGGGGCATTCAGGGTTTTGATGACCCAGGCGGTGAGAGCCTTGCAACCTCTGCTTCTGGAAGCCAAGGAACCCCCAACAAGACCCAGAGTCATACCTTTTCTTTGACTTAAA
>NW_007112353.1:0-731 GCF_000164805.1 Carlito syrichta
AAATATTCTATCCTAATAATAAGTAAAAAGCTGAACAAACAGAAAATGGGCAACTCTTCTTAGATCCTTCAGAGAGTTGAGATTTCAGGGAAAACCACTGCTCCAGAACTTGAAGAGACAGACTGCAGAATGCAGATATCACAGCTTTCTGAAGCAGAAACCCAAGGATTGAAACCTCCACAGGAGCCAGCACTAAGGTAGGAAAACCTGAGCTCTAATTGATGAACTGCTGAAGGCACAGCATGGAAAACTTGCGAGGGAAAATCCCTGGAGGCCAGTCATGGAGTCCCACATTTTAGTCAGTTTGAGATTCCGGAGCTGCACCAGTGTCTCATGGCAAAAAAACAGAGAAAAATCTCCCCATGCTTCCAGCAGGGAATTTTTTAATTGAAATATGCCAGAGCACACTGTTCTCTTTAACAAGACCTGCTGGAAGGACTCGTTTAACTGGAGCTTCATGTGCTGGGGTTGTATTCTATCCCAACTGACCTGGAGAAAGGAAAATTCCTACCATGAGCCCCTTCTTTTTTTTTTTTTTTTGAGCTGGAGTCTCACTCTGTTACCCAGACTGGAGTGCGGTGGCACATTCCTGGCCCCCGCAGCCTTGACCTGCTGAGCTCCAATGATCCTTCCGCCTCAGCCTTCCAAGTAGCTGGAACTACAGGCGGGCACTAGCATACCCAGCTAGTTTTTGATTTATTGTAGAGATGAGGTCTTCACCAAGTTGCCCA
>NW_007112354.1:0-447 GCF_000164805.1 Carlito syrichta
CACCACAGCCTCGACGTGCTGGGCTCCGGTGATCCTTCTGCCTCAGCCTTCCAAGTAGCCGGAACTACAGGCATGCGCTACCATGCCCGGCTAATTTTTTTGATTAACTGTAGAGATGAGGTCTCGCCAAGTTGCCTGGGTGGGTCTCGAACCCGTGGGCTCCGGCAATCCACTTGCCTCGGCCTCCCAAAGTACTGGGATTACAGGTTGACATGAATATCATTTAGTACAGTCACAATGTTGTGCAACCATCCCCACTATCGAGTTCCAGAACATTCTTATCTCCCCAAAGGAAACCCCCTCCCCATAAGCAGTCACTCCCCGTTTCTCTACCCCAGCCCCTGGCAACACTGATCTGTGTGTGTCTCCGTGGCTTTGCCTGTTCTGGACATTTCTTTTTTTTTTTTTTGAGTTGGAGTCTCACTCGGTCACCCAGACTGGAGTGCA
>NW_007112355.1:0-649 GCF_000164805.1 Carlito syrichta
GGTTATTGACAAGATAGTATACACAGTATCTCTCTCACAAACCCTATTTCAACAATCTCTCACTTAAGAACACAGACATTTTTTTGAACTCTCAGATGATGGTTTAAACTGCATAGTCCCTGGGTAGCACCTGTCAAAATTGTCATTAATTAGTGTTACTGGTTTGATGATATTCTTTCCACTACACTGCAAGTCTCATGAGATTCAGGGCCTCGGTCCTCATTCAAGTCTGTATCTCCCAACTGCAGCACTACCAAATAGGCCTCAATAAATAAAGGCCAAGTTAATTTAGGTAGATGTTTTGAGTCATTCTATATTTGGAATTTTTTACAGAATAGCAATGAAGGCTATAAATTTTGGAGTCAGATGAATCAGAAAACCCTACTCACTAGTTATCCGATGTTAGATATTTATTCTCTCTGAGACATATTTTCATCTCTTATTCATAAAAACATTGTTAAGAATAAATGAGATAATGAAAGTAAAGCACTTATTATTCCAGTAAGCCAAGGGACTCCCTATAGCAATGAGTATCAATAAACACTGTCTAATTCTACTGGTCAAAAAAAAAAAAAGTCTCCTTTGAAGCCTGGAAACACAAATCTTTTCTTACTAAGAAAAAAGTTATTTAAAAAATAACAATAAACAC
>NW_007112356.1:0-835 GCF_000164805.1 Carlito syrichta
CAAAATATTAAAAGCCATCTATGAGAAACCTACAGCCAGCATACTCCGAAACAAACAAAAATTGGAATCATCTCCCCTGAAAGCTGGAACAAGACAAGGATGCCCATTCTCACCCCTCCTGTTCACTATAGTTTTGGAAGTCCTGGTTACAGCAATCAGAAAAGAGAAGGTGATCAAAGGTATCCAAATAGGAAAAGAGGAAGTCAAGTTATCTCTCTTTGTAGATGACATGATTGTGTACATGGAAAACCCAAGAGAATCTGTCAAATCCCTCCTTGCACTGATAAAGGACTTTGGCAAAATCTCAGGGTATAAAATAAATGTGCAAAACACAATCACATTTCTTTACATTAACAATAAACAAACAAAAATCCAAATAAAAAGCACAATCCCATTCACAATAGCCACAAAAAAATGAAATGCCTTGGCATCTTCCTGACAAGAGATGTGGAAGACCTTTACAATGAAAACTGCAAAAACATTGCTCAAATAAATCAAAGATGACAAAAACAAGTGGAAAATGTCCCATGTTCCACTTAGATTGGAAGAATCAACATTGTGAAGATGCCCATCTTACTTAAGACAATCTACAGATTTAATGCAATACCCATCAAGTTGCCAGTAACATTCCTCTCAGATCTAGAAAAAACAATACAGGAATTCATATGGAAACACAAATGACCAAGAATAGCCAGAAAAATCCTCAGCAAAAAAAAAATAAACCAGGAGGTATCACATTACCAGACTTCAAACTTTACTATAATGCTACAATAATCAAAGCAGCTTGGTATTGGTACAGGAAAAGGCTATAGACCAATGGAATAGAATTGAGATC
>NW_007112357.1:0-621 GCF_000164805.1 Carlito syrichta
ATTTATAAAATTCCAGAGGTGGAAGAATGGGGAGCGAGCGGTAATTGCTACACAGTGGTCTCCTGAGAGGCAGAGACTGGAGGGAGGAGGTGCCAAGTGCTTCACCTATGGAGAGAAGCACAGCCCAGTCCAGTGAGCACAGTACTGGGAGAAGTGTCTCGGGGGTTTCTGACGTGGGGTCCCAGAGAGAGTCCCTGCAACCCTCGGTGCATGTGCATGCGTGCGTGTGCACGCACCCCCACCCACATACACACACACACACACACACACACACATGGACCAGGGGCGAGCCCACTCCCACAGAATAAAACAGCAAGGAGTCAGGCAAGCAGTCAGTGGCTGGGGCAGGAAAAGGTCATCTCTGGCGACAAGCGTTGGTGCCAGAAGAACAGTGGGGCCCCGCTGGTGGTGTGGCTGGTTGGTGGGGGACGGCACCTTCCAGAAGGGCAGCCTCCGCCCAGCTGTGATCCTTCTACATCTTATCTTTCATGTTTGCATCTCATTGATGGTTCTGATGATGATGTGGGGCCATCCAGGGTGTGCCTTAGGTTCCAGTCCGAACCCACAGACCTAGTGACCCTGTGTGGGGGGCAGGGTGAGGGTGCGGTGGTGGGGGCAGGG
>NW_007112358.1:0-909 GCF_000164805.1 Carlito syrichta
CACCTTGACCTTGGACATCCAGCCTTAAGAACTGAGCAAGTACTTTTCTGTTGTTTTCAGCCACCTGACCCCGTGGTATTTTGATATGACAGTGGAGTTGACCAGTGCATGCCCCACACCAGTCACAGCAGAGGCCCAGGTGCTGCCAGATAGCCACAGTTCCCCAAGGTCTCATCTAAGTTTATACATGGTGAGTGTCTGGGCCTCGTCCTGATTCTCTCCATGGTCTGACCTCTGTCTGCCTGTCTGTGTCTGGCATCTTCGTGACACAATACACAGACTGTCTGGTTTGGACTTTTCTTTTATTTTCTTTTTATGAGTTGGAGTCTCACTCTGTCACCCAGACTGGAGTGCAGTGGCCGCTCCCGGCGATCCTTCCACCTCAGCCTTCCAAGTAGCCAGAATTACAGGCGTGTGCTACCACGCCCGGCTAATTTTTTGCTTTAGTGTAGAGTTGAGGTCTCGTCAAGTTGCCTAGGTGGGTCTCAAACCCGCGGGCTCAGGCAATCCAGTCACCTCGGCCTCCCAAAGTGTGGTATCACAGGCTGAGCCACCAAGTCCAGTTGGTGTGAACTTTTCAAGGACATATGTGTGTAGATGACTTGAGAAGACTTGGGCCTGGTCTGTGCTCCTTCAGTGCCAGTCCTTCTTCGCAATTCTGATTAGACCCCTAGTCTGTCCAAAGTCACTGCCTGCCTGGCAGGAGCTTCCTTGAAGGGAAGAGTCAATTCCAGGCGAGCAGTAGCATGTGCTGTTCAGTGTTGTTCCAGATCCCGGGGAGTGTAGATGCTCACCTCCATCTTTCTGTGCAGCCGAAGGAGGTCTCAGAGTTGTTACCCACTTGAATCCAACCAAGAATGAGAGGGACACGGGTTCCCATCTGAGTGCTCAAGGACGGTGTCCTGAGAA
>NW_007112359.1:0-739 GCF_000164805.1 Carlito syrichta
CCGTGACCAGTCCAAGATCTGGGACCTTTCATTGAGGCCTTCCTTTCCAGGAATTTTGGTGGGAATGCAGATAACAGAATCGCCGTGGGGGTTATGTTCTCATACCTCCTGTCCACCAGTCTTACTCTCTCCTTCCAGATGTGAGAAAACACTATTTCAGAAGAAAATCCAGTAGATTTACCTAACTGGTGAAATAAGAAAGGTCTAGGAAGTTGCAGTTCTCTTCATGCCCATCCCTCCTGTTCCTTTTGTTTTAAACAATGGAGCCAAATTTCAAACAAACATGGAAAAGGTGCATAAAAGCTAATGGATTTATTTCAAATGGGCTTTAGGGTCAACTAAACTTGAAGCTGACTCTTAGCCATCTGTTTGTGTGTCTGGGGTTTCACCTGCTTTGAATTAGGATAATTTAATAATATCCAATCATTTGAACTGGGAGAGTACAAATGGCTTTGTTAATTAGATGAAAAAGTTGCATTTTATGACACATCATATTATCTGTGGGTGGATGACTGTGGCTGTACTCTATGTTAAGGCCTTATCTATTATCTGTTCTTCGTTTCGAAAATCTATCTTATTTCAGTTTCCATCATGCTGGGTTGTTTTTGCCCAGTCTCTGTGGCCTTCTAGATTGGATGCTTGCCTGCCTTCTGGATCACAACTCTTGGGAGTCTTTGCCTGATGTTTTGTGAACATACATATGCAATTCCGGATATCATTGAGCTTCTGCTACCTGGGT
>NW_007112360.1:0-817 GCF_000164805.1 Carlito syrichta
TCTCTCCCCTCCTGTTCACATAGTATTGGAAGTCCTGGCTAAAGCAATCAGAGAAGAGGAGGCAATCAGAGGTATTCAAATAGGAAAAGAGGAAGTCAAGTTATCTCTCTATGCAGATGATATGATGGTGTACCTTGAAAACCCAAGAGAATCTGTCAAAGGTCTCCTTACATTGATAAAAGCCTTTGGCAAAGTCTCAGGATACAAAATAAATGTACAAAAGACAATCGCATTTCTCTACACCAATAACAAACAAACAGAAACCCAAATAAAAAACACAGTTCCATTCACAATAGCCACAAAAAAAATGAACTACCTTGGCATCTTCCTAACCAGAGACGTGAAAGACCTTTACAATGAAAATTACAAAACACTGCTCAAAGAAATCAAAGCCGACATGAACAAGTGGAAAAATATCCCATGCTCATGGATCGGAAGAATCAACATTGTGAAGATGTCCATCTTACCTAAGGCAATCTACAAATTCAATGCAATACCCATTAAATTACCAACAACATTCTTCTCAGACCTAGAAAAAACAACACAGGAATTCATATGGAAACACAAACATCCAAGAATAGCCAGAACAATCCTCAGCAAAAAAAAACAAAGCAGGTGGTATCACAATACCAGATTTCAAACTTTACTATAAAGCTACAATCATCAAAACAGCTTGGTATTGGTACAGGAACAGGCATATAGATCAATGGAACAGAATTGAGATTCCAGAAGCAAACCTCAATTTCTCAACCAACTCATCTTCGACAAAGCCCCCCCCACTACCAATGGGGGAGAGGAGAACCTATTCAGTAAATGG
>NW_007112361.1:0-414 GCF_000164805.1 Carlito syrichta
CATCACAGTCTTGCCCTTTTGGGTCCAGCATTCTTCCCGCCTCCGCCTTCCAAGTAACTAGAACTACGGGCGCGTCCTACCACGCCCGTCTAATTTTTGATTTATTATAGAGGCGAGGTCTCGCCAAAATGCCTGGGTGGGTCTCAAGCCCACGGACTCAGGCAATTCACTCGCCTCGGCCTCCCAAAGTGCTGGGATTACAGGCTGACCCACTGAGCCTGGCCCACAAATGATTCTTAAGGGTTAAGTTCACTAAAGGAGGCCAAACATAAAACCACCTTTTTAATTAAATTACATAAAATTCTAAATGATAAAATCATTAAAACACAAAACAAATCAGTGAATATAAAAAGCCAAAGTTAAAAAAAAAAAATGGACTGCAATAGGAATGTAGGGTGCTAAAACATCATATAT
>NW_007112362.1:0-730 GCF_000164805.1 Carlito syrichta
CCAATGTCATTATACAATCACATCAATTAGAATAGGTGACACCAAGGTTTTTAGAAAGTTACAATTATTTGTTTTTGAATTACAGTTCTTAACATCAAAAAGATTAAAATTAAACAGAAAATATTTAAAAGAATTAAACCTGTAATATTAATATTTGAATGTCAGATTATGTTTTATATTTGTTGACATAAGAATTTAACCCATCAGGGTAAATCTTACAATTCCATTTTTAATAATATTGAGTAATCTACATTTTCAATTTCATGTTGAAGTCTGACAATGTTTATATACACTAATGCATTATTTAAGATAATATTTATTTCCTAAATTCATAAAATTTACTTCAGTTCTTGAAATGATTTATTTTCAATTAATGTAAGTATTTAATAACAAAAGAGAATGTGACCATTCTATTAAGCCAGTTTGAAATGCTGAGATGTATATTAAGAAGTTTTGTAAATAAAACAAACATTTATCAAGGCCCCTTAAAAGTTATTAATATTTGTGAGGTTTACTAATAAAAAGTAAAAACAAAAAAGCACTAGGCTTTTAGTGCATAATTTTAACAAATTTAATATTGGACAATTAAAGTATTTATTAACAGAAAATCACCACTGAGATTATCAAAACTCACATTGACATTATGAAGGTGAACCAAATTCTCTGTAAATACACATATTTAAAAATAATAAAGGAATTTTGTGATTAAGGACACAATGAAAAAACTAAG
>NW_007112363.1:0-316 GCF_000164805.1 Carlito syrichta
TTTCTTCTTTCTGTAGATTTTTCTCCCTTTACCCCTTTCCCCCCCCCTCTTCAATTCTGTTTTTGAGGGAAGGTGGGGTTGCTTTTATTTCTCTTCTGCAATGACCTGTTCTTCCTTATGAGGGTCTTCTGGTTATGTTCACTTTTCCCTCTGCTTTACAGTCTGTCTATTCAGCAGTTTGCAGTCTTCCGTTCAGAGAATCTCACCAGTTCACCTATGCTGTCGCCATCTTGCCCTGTCTCCCCACGTTCTAAAATTTAGTCTTTTGAACTTTCAGTGTTATGAAATGTCTTCAAGACTTCCTTTAATGTGTTGT
>NW_007112364.1:0-534 GCF_000164805.1 Carlito syrichta
TTAATGTCTCCATCTGTAACTCCCCGCTGTGTATTTCTTTGTCAGTGTCAAGCATCTTAAGCAATCTCTGACCTTGATTTTCAATGACTTTCACCTTAATTTAAAGTTTTCTGAAACGTGTCATTGTAGAGTATTTCTAAGCTTAACATTGCACTGTTTTTCCAACAACATCTTTTGGAATGTTGGTCAGTGATGACGATCCTGCTGCAGATGCTTCTGGTAGGAAGAATGGGAAACGGGAGGTGAAAAAAGATCAACCCATGGAACCCACAGCCCAACATGGTGAGGCACTTCACTTCAGGCAGGAAAAGAAAGTCTTTGGTGAGTTTTGAGTGCTGGCCTAGGTTTAGGTGACGATGTCATAAGCTAAATCGCTTGTTTCCAAATGATTAAGTCTAGGTGTCCATTTTTTACTTCGAACCGATAGACCTGCCCTACCATTTCTGATCTATTATTTGCCCAATGTGAAGTTTCCAAATTGGGCCCCTTTTGCCTGCAAGAAGACATCTGGTTAGATCAATCTTTTTCATTGTT
>NW_007112365.1:0-493 GCF_000164805.1 Carlito syrichta
CCACAATGAGGGTCTGAGACATTCACAGTTACTTGTGGGAAGGCATTATGTGTGACCCGGGGGAATTCTGAATTGCTCTTTCTTGACACCTTCTCCTGTCAAGGAAAGCAATGAGACTGTGGATTGCTGATCGGAGTGGCATTTTTTAGGCCTAGGGTGCACGGGCACCTTCCTGGCTTAAGACTGTGCCCAATGTGTGCTGCAGTGTCACCTCTTTGCTGTGACTATTATTCTTCATTGCCGCCTGCTGTAATACCTCATTCTCACTCTTTGCCCTTGATTTGTGTTCCTTTCCATAGAGGGCATTTGCGTACGAGCGTGAAACCTCCGTGTTTCACGGAGAGAAATCTGCAAGACATAGTGCCGCAATTAGTGACACAAGTGCTCCACAGTCACGAGCAGGAGAGCATTATGTGTGGATGGGGAGAATTCTAAGTTGTTTTTCCCTATGGCGTTTAAACCTAATAAGGACTACCAAGGCTGTGCCGGTTTT
>NW_007112366.1:0-752 GCF_000164805.1 Carlito syrichta
CATCAGTAACATGGGCATAATTCCAGTACCTTATCTTTCTAAGGCATCAAGATATTACATAGAGTAAAAAATGCAGGAACGTTTAAATACTACTAAGTTAACTGTTAATGGAATGAGTACTAAAATGATGGCTAAACTGTGAACATTGGTAACTTCCTTCAAACAAATCGATTCTTTTAGGAAAAGCATTTAGGTAAAACACTACAAGACTTGGAAGGAATACTGAATACAGGTCACTGATTGATTAACTCAAACTATTAGTCAAAGGTGTTGAATTGCCAAAGGCATCCCAATTCTGAGATATCATTCCCAAGTCAAACTTTAAGATGCATTCTTTCTATCAGTCCTTCCCTTCTCCCCTCCTTTTTTCCTCAATGTGTGGCATACATCCTGATTTTAATAAAGTAAACTTTTTGTGCCTCAATTTAAGAGTTGAAGGAGAGCTAGTAATAACAGTATGGTGATTATTTGCTATTATCTGATCTTTCCATTTTTAAGTGAGGGCCCAACAGTAATGCAAGCTTAAGAAAATTGCACCAATAAAAAAAAAACTGCAAATTTGGAAACTATATCTTTATGAATAAATTATTGATTTGCATTGAGAAACAACCGCTATAAGACCCCAAATGCCTGAGAATTCTGTTCCCTGCCAAATCAATCTCTTCACTTTGGCCACCATGATATCAAGGCACAATGAATTTCAGTCTCTATTTCTCAAAATGTTCAAGGTATCATCATTGCTAAACAAACAA
>NW_007112367.1:0-1122 GCF_000164805.1 Carlito syrichta
GAACTAGTAGATAATGCTAGCGGATAATTTTCTTTCTCATTGGTCTCTTATGCTTTCACATATCTTGTGAGCAAGACACACTGGTTTTTGTTATGTTTTCAAGAATGTTTCTACAGAGAACAGCTTTGGTGATACAGACTTTTCCTCCCTAAGTAGCAAATAATAAGTCTGTTTACAGCTTTAAAATAAAGAGACAGTGTCTCCCTCCAGAGCAAAATGCAGAAATCCTGAATGTCTGGTAAATTTTTAAAAATGTCTCACTCTAGGGCAGAGCAGATGGGCTTACTGTCCATTACAAGAGATTCAAGTTTTCTAATTCAAGGTTTATCTCCTGTGGATCAGCATATTTTGTGTTTTATAGACAGGGTCTCATTTTGTTGCCCAGGCTGGCTTGCAGACGTGGTTTCATTCTCGATTCTTGGGCTCAATGATCCTCCATTCTCATCTTCCTGAACAGCTAAAGGTGCCAGTGTGTTCCAGGCATGGGATCTTGCTATGCTTATCAGGCTGGTCTCAAACTTTTGGCCTCAAACAATTATCCTAGATAAGACTCCCATATTATTGGAGTTGTAGGCATAAGTCACTGAATCCAACCTGTATCACATGATAAAAATAGTATTCAGCAGTTAAGGAAAAAAGGAACTAATAAGGCTCATTACAACATAAATGATTCTTCTTCTTTTTTTTTATTTTTTGAGTTGGATTCTCACTCCGTCACCCAGATTGGATTCAGTGGTATGCTCTCAGCCATCACAGCCTTGACCTTTTGGGTCCAGCGTTCTTTCTGCCTCCGCCTTCCAAGTAACTGGAACTACGGGCCCGTCCTACCATGCCCGTTTAATTTTTGATTTATTACAGAGGGGAGTTCTCGCCAAGATGCCTGGGTGTGTCTCAAACCCTCGGACTCAGGCAATCCACTCGCCTCGGCCTCCCAAAGTGCTGAGATTACAGGCTGAGCCACTGAGCCTGGCCCACAAATGATTCTTAAGTGGTAAGTTCACTAAAGGATGCCAGACATAAAAACAACTTTTTAATTAAATTACATAAAATTCTAAATCACAAAATCATTAAGACACAAAACAGATCAGTGAATATCAGAAGCCAACGTTAGAAAGAAGAATG
>NW_007112368.1:0-1385 GCF_000164805.1 Carlito syrichta
CAGCCCACAGAATGGGACATCTAG
Organism: Carlito syrichta; assembly: GCF_000164805.1. Taxonomy (NCBI): domain Eukaryota; kingdom Metazoa; phylum Chordata; class Mammalia; order Primates; family Tarsiidae; genus Carlito; species Carlito syrichta. Next base: position 25 of record NW_007112368.1, read on the forward strand.
GATCTACAAGGAATACAAATGCACCAAAAGGAAAAAAAACAAACAGCCCCATTCAAAAGTGGGCAAAAGACATGAATAAACACTTCTCAAAAGAAGATTATGGGCAGCCAGCAGACACATGGAAAAGTGCTCAGCCTCACTCATCATCAGAGACATGCAAATCAAAACCACATTGAGATACTACCTAACCCCAGTAAGAATGGCCATCATTAATAAAACAAAGTGCACTACATTCATCAGGGCTTTCCAGAGAGAATAAGTTAATAGGATGTGTCCTGGGGACTTACCACAGAAATTGGCTCATGCAGTGATGGGGACACTGGGATGCTGGTAGTATGGCTCAGTCCAAGCCTTAGGACCAAGGAATCCAATTGTGTAACTCTCAGTCTGATGCTGGGATCCTCGGGACCTAGGGGATTGTTTGTTACTGCTCCTTCTCCAGGAATTAGGCCCCCTTTCGGCCCTTTTTCTATCTCACAGTTTATAGGTCAGAAACACCTTTCCTGGCTACCTTTTTCCAGCTACCAAGCACACACGTATGGGACGTGATCATTCAGGTGTATTTGCCACCACAAGGAATTTGGATAAATCTGTGGATTATTTACTTTGTGTTTCACTCCCAGGGAACAGGAACAAAACCTGCTGTACTCAATAATGCTTCCTCACCACCTGGTCCAACCCAGCCCAAGTTTGATGAACAAATAAATGAACAACCACAGGTGACTAGGCCATGGATGGACACATGAATGACACAACTGGGGTGAGACAGATCTCTCCAGAAAATGCAAATCTGGTGATGCTTGAACTACAACGTGGTGGGAAGGAGAAACCAAAGCATGAACAGGAGTCTGGGAAGAAAGTAGGGAAGGAGGTGGAGGAACAGGAGAAGGGAGGAACAGACCAGGGCTGGAGAAAGAAGAGACAAAACAAAATGGGCAGAGATGAAAGAGAAAGGGAGAGACTTCTACATCCAGTCAAGATGGAGTACTAGGCACTGGATTTAGCTTCCCCCTAAAACCACCAAGAAAAAATACTCAAAATATGTAATAGAACACTGATTTTCAATGGCAGGATGGTGATGCATGAGAGACAGGAAACTAACAAGGTGGGCCCTGTGATTATTCTCAGTGTACTGTCTTAACACGGTTTCCAGGCCATGGTACAAGAAGGGACCCCTAGGGGGTGGAAGTAATAAGGCTGAGTAATGAGGCTATGGAAGTAATGAGGCTGAGAACATGGTGAGGCCCAGCTTGCAGGATGAGCAACAGGAGAGGAGGGAATGGAACAGAGACTGGTGGAAATCTGTCTCCTCACATATTCTGCAGAATATGATTGAGGCGTGCATGTGACAACTCGTCTCA
>NW_007112369.1:0-853 GCF_000164805.1 Carlito syrichta
CCGGCCACCGCAGCCTCAACCTGCTGGGCTTCGGCAATCCTTCTGCCTCAGCCTTCCAAGTAGCTGGAACTGCAGGAGTGAGATACCACGCCAGGCTCATTTTGATTTATTGCAGAGATGAGGTCTCGCCAAGTTGCCCAGGCGGGTCTCGAACCTGCAGGCTCAGGCAATTCACTCACCTCAGCCTCCCAAAGGCGTGGCCATTTTCACCACTTGTAAGAGGTATATAATTCAGTGAAATTCAGTATACTGGCAGTGTTGTGCAGCCATCTATCTAGTTCCAGAACATTTTCCTGACCTCCAGAGGAAACTCAGTGCTCCCCATCCCCCCCATTCTTGGCAACCACTAATCTACATTCTTTCTCTGTGGATTTGCCTATTCTGCTGTTCCACATAAGTGGATTTTCACAGTATGTGGCCTTTTGTGTCTGACTTCTTTCGCTGAGCACGCTGTTTTCAAGGTCTATCCATACTGTGACATGTCAGCATCTCGTATCTTTTTTCCTTGTAACTACATATGTGTGATATTTGCTAACTAGACGATTTTTAAATTTAATGTTCTGTATCTAACTACATCCACATTGTTGTGTAACCTCTGCCCCATCCATCTCCAGAACTTTCTTCATCTTTCCCCACTGGGAAGTCAGTCTATACTTGTTAAACATGAACTTCCTGTTCTTTTCCCTGCATCCCTTGTAGCCATCACTCTACTTTGATTGTTCCCTATGAATTTGATCCTTTAAATACCTCATATAAGTGACTATATTTATCCTTTTTGCTTGGCTTCTTTGATTTCTTTTTTTCTTCTTCTTTTTTTTTTTTAGTTGGAGTCTCACTCTGTCGCCCAGACTGG
>NW_007112370.1:0-585 GCF_000164805.1 Carlito syrichta
TTTCTCAGTAGATTTGTCATGCCCGTGGCAGACCATGAAGTTGATGATATTGATAGCTCGTTTTAGTTTGGTAATTCAGGGTAATTAAATTTATAGATCAAATTAGTTTGTGTTTTATTATGCAGGCCATCATCTCTTTTCATGAATGAATTCACAGCTCACCAGAATATGGTTGAGTCTAAAATAGACACTAAAATAGAGATTCATGACTACTAATAAATTTTCTACTCAATTTGAATGTAAACAAGTCTGAAAATTAAGACAAATTGCAATCAGCACTTATCGCAAAAAACAAGCTGTTGTAAATGAAGGCTGTAAGCAGAAATCATCTAGTTCCTAACTGTTTTGAGTTTTTAAATCTATCAATATTAATGTTCATGTTCAAGATGTCATTTTAATTTGCAGAAATGTCTGAAAATTTGCATTTGATTAGGAAATGTTGAATGTTTGATTATTTACTTTCAAGTTTAAGTTAAAGAAGGGACTTTATTTTTACTTTGTTATCCCCTTTGAAGAGACATGTTTTGTTTTAATCCTTTTGGAATATCTGGTAATGATATTTACTGTTTAAGATAGTCTTATATT
>NW_007112371.1:0-1432 GCF_000164805.1 Carlito syrichta
CCATCGTGGATAGCTTTTATGCACTTTTAGATGTCTTTTCCCATCAAATTTTTTTAATGGTAGTAAGATTATTTACACCAACATGGCTAGCTTTTATGCACTTTGTAATCTTATTGCTACGAAGTTAGTCTCCCTACGCATTTATTCAGAATAATACCTTTTTTAAAAAAGCATTTTGTGACTTCTTACAGTCCTTGGAGTCCTGCCCTCCCCCATCCATACTTTATTTTTTTTGCCATCTGAGTGCTAACACTGGCATCAGAAAACCTTCAGAGTCTTTTTTAATAATTCAGATTATTTAGGGCTGAAGTTCTTTTTGTTCAGAATATGGTGGCTTCTGTTATCAAAACTGAAGGGTGAAGACTCTTAAGTTCCCATCATTCTTCCAGCCTTAGAGATGTGAAGATAAGTGAAAACTAGCATTTTCCAGGTAAATCTTGATTTGCCGAGTGCCTGCTGTGTGCCAGACATTGTATCCTGGGCCAAGTCCTTTTAAAGGGACTCAGGGAGGGCATTTACTCTTTTGGCTGCTAGAATATGATTTCCTTTTATCATCATGCCGATCAGTGAATGCTGGTGTGTGAATAACTAAGTGGAAAAGGGAGAGTCATGCTGTCTTGTCCCCTACTGAGTTGGTAGCAGATTCAGGACAGGGTTTTGAGTCTTCTACTCCCTAGTACACTATTAGCCCTAAACTCCAAGAAGTTGATAGGTTTTGTCATTCTTTTTCACAAGGGAAACATTTTTTTCCCACAGCATAAGAAGAAAGCTAACTGGAATTAACTTATACTTTATTTAAAAAATCAGTGCATGCCTAGAGGCCAAATAATAAAGTTGTCAAACTATTAGAAATTTTCTAAATCAGAATTAAAACAAATACCAAGGAAAAATAAATATGCCCTTCTGAGCTGTGTGTGATTGGGTTCAGAGAAAACTTCCTAATTTTATTTGCTTTCATTTTTATGCTACTTCACAATCACCCCAAGTTGCTAGGTAACAAAATTATTATGGAACTGGCTCAGAATTTGCTGTATAGTAATCAGTCTTCATGACTGAAAACACAGAGCGAATGTCAATGAGGGAGAAAGGTTTTATTCTCCTGAATCTAGATAAAGCACATGAAAATTTGCTTCTGTCCACAGGAGATTCTTACTCCTTGTCAAAGGAACAATAGGCGACATTTTTAAAAATATGATCTTTGTGCACGTTGCTAGGTTATTTCATTTTCGGCCTTTTTCTTTACAATGTAAAATCACTTAAAAAATACCAAGAGAGATAAGCAATAAGGAGTAGTGAAAATGGAAATCTGATAGTGTCATTAAAGCATTGATTATAGTAATAAATATATTAGATTACATGAAGATAAAAGATATTTGAATACTAACAAGAAAGGGGCTCCAGTCAGCCACAAACTACAGTGAGACACTGCTAG
>NW_007112372.1:0-753 GCF_000164805.1 Carlito syrichta
CTAGGACTACTTAAGGGAGCTCTGAGCAGGGGTTCGGGGATGTCTTGCTTGGAATCCTCTTCCTGAAAGTGGTCGCCAGTTGGCAGAGCCTTGACTATTAAACTTCTTCTCTGTTAAAATTAAGTCAGTGGGCTGTTATTTAATTGCTCAGGCCCTACTTCACAACAACACTAGCTGGTGCATTGATGCCAATGGGTTGCTGAAACACTTACTTGCCTAGCAAGGAAATCCTGTCCTAAAAGGAGCCCATTCTCCAAAAAATAATTCCCTTTTTTTCCAGCTCTCCAGCCCAATGTCATAACTTAGTTTTCAAAATCTTGACAGTTGGCTGGGCTCGGTGGCTCAGCCTGTAATCCCAGTGCTTTGGGAGGATGAAGAGAATGGATTGCCTGAGCCTGTGTGTTCGAGACACACCTGGGCAACCTGGCAAGGCCTCATCTCTACAATAAATCAAAAATTAGCTGGGCATGGTAGTGCATGCCTGTAGTTCCAGTTACTTGGAAAGCTGAGATGGAAGGATCGCCAGAGCCCAGCAGATTGAGCTGCTCCTGGCCACTGCACTCCAGTCTGGGTGACAGAGTGAGACTCCAACTCAAAAAAAAAGAAAAAAATCTTGACAGCCTTTCCATTCCAGTGTGGTTCAAATGTCACAAATCCCATTTCTGTTTTACTGCCTTCTCTCTCAGTCTCCACTTGTGACCTTATCGGAAGTTCCCTTTTGATCTGTTGACAATGCAAGAGGAGACTTAAGCC
>NW_007112373.1:0-1089 GCF_000164805.1 Carlito syrichta
GCATGCACACACGTACACACACACACACACGCGCGCGCGCCTGGGGCTAGCCCATTCTCTCAGAATGACAAAGAGCAAGAAACTGGCCAAGTTGGTGGTGGCTCAGGCAGGAAACGGTCATCTCTGGCCCTGCAGGCTGGCACAGGGAGCGCAGCAAAGCCCAGGGTTAGCAGGGATAGAAGATGGAGGGCATACCTACCAGAAGGTCAGCTTCCGCCCAGGTGCGATCATTCTTCACCTTGTCTTGCATGTTTGCCTCTCATTGATAGTTCTGATGATGATGTGGGGGATTCCAGGGGGTTCTGGGGGTTCCAGCGTGGACACAATGAACCAGTGACCCTGTGACATGCACTTGCTTTGCGGAGGGAAGGGTGTGGGCTGCATTGACCGCGAGGGACAGAACAAGGGACTGCGGTGTAGTAGGTCCAGCGGGTGGGCCAGTGTTGGACGGCAGCAGTGGTGGATTCCTGGCCTCCCAAATGACATCTCTGTAGATGTGCTCGCAACACTCACAACACTCTAACATTGTGGGATATGGTATGCCACACACACGCTTACCGTATGCACGCTCGATGCTTGCCCTCTTATCCGGCCATGCCCTGGAATCCTTCCGTGACATCCTCCCGTCACCCTCCAATGCAGGCCCCTCTCCAAATTCACCCGACGCTACCACCCCATGTAGGCTGTGCTGCGTGTTTCCCTCTGTCCTGCCCCGACCAAAGACCATAGACACGGTGGCCTTTGTAACTTGTTGTGCACAAGTCCACCCTGCAACTCACGCCCTGTCCCATGCACTCACACTCACACACTTGCTCACACTAGGACAACTCTCCTTTGCTGGACTCCCTCAACCCTGCTCTAGCTATGTTGGGTGGATGCCCAGGGCCTTGTTGAAAGGGCGCCCAGCCAGTCTCTTCTGATACAGAACTAATACTGTCTCTGCAACTTCACACAACTTTGGGCCACCTGCATAACCTTAAGCAATGCAATACCAAAGAGCCATATCCATAGACAGATGCGATGTCATACTGTAACACTAATTACTTTGAAATTGTGTGGAATCCATCTGTAGAGTAAAACACTATGCAT
>NW_007112374.1:0-773 GCF_000164805.1 Carlito syrichta
ACAAGTTAGATGCTCTTCAACATCCTGATAAACCCATCTTAAACTGAAAATGCTGTAAATTTAAACTGTGTTTGCTACACCTGCTGCTGAACCTCAGAACTGAGCAAACTTACCTGCAATGTGCTCACTAAATGACAGTTGGGCAAAATCATCTAACACAAAACCTGCTTCATGGTGAAGAGCTATTTCATGTAATTTATTGAATACTAAAGATAAAAATCAAAATGTTGTATGAGTACTTGAAGTATGGTTTCACTAAGTGCCTGTCACTTTTGCACCATGGTAAAGTTGGAGAATTGTTATAATGGACAATTTTAAGTTAGGGATCATTTGTACTTACAGTCCTGTGTATCCTTCACCCAGCTTCCCTTAATGGTAGCATTTTATCTGACTAACTGTAGGTCAGTACCAAAGCCAGGAAACTGACATGAGTGTAGTAGGGTTAACTAGACTACAGAACTTATTCAATTTTTTCACCATTTAAATTGTGTGTGTGTGCATGTGTGTGTGGTCCTGTGCAATTTTATCACATGTGTATATTTGATTAGGTACCACCACAGCCAAGATTCAGAACTGATTCATCACCAGGATCTCCCTACATTAATATTTGTATCTCACTCCTCCAATCCCCCGTCCCTTGGCAACCAAAGTATTTTCTCCATTCCTAAAGTGACTATAGTTTTGTCATCTTAAGAGTGTTTATATAAATTGAATCAAATGGCATATTCCCTTCTAAAATTTTTTTTTATTTTAAATTTGGGGTTTATTTATTT
>NW_007112375.1:0-1264 GCF_000164805.1 Carlito syrichta
AATGCTGTCCTAAGGATGAGCAGTGATGGCCACCCTGGACAGGCATCCTGGGCAGTGGGTGGCTGAGGATGAGCCCATATATCTCACCATCTGTTTGCTGGTGTGCTCCCCCTGTCTATTCTGTCTGAGACAGGCTATCTGAGTCTGGCATTGACCCAAAAATCTCATCGCAGAATGAATTATCATGGGAAATATGCCTTAATGCTAAAGCACTGAAGAAACTGATATATTTATTATTTTATTTTAAAAAATTATGTTTAGCCAGGCTCGGTGGCTCAGCCTGTAATCCCGTGCCTTTGGGAGGCTGAGGTGAGTGGATTGCCTGATCCCACAGGTTCGAGACCCGCCTGGGCAGCGAGACCTCATCTCTACAATAAATCAAAAAATCAGACAGGCGTGGTAGTGCATGCCTGTAATTCCGGCTACTTGGAAGGCTGAGGTGCAAGGATTGCCGGAGCCCAGCAGGTCGAGGCTGCGGTGGTTGGGAGCGGCCACTGCACTCCCAATCTGGGAGACCGAGTGAGACTCCAACTCAAAATAAATAAATAAATAAAAATAAAAAGTAAAAATTATGTTTATTTTTTTGTAGAAGCAGGATTTTGCTGTGTTGCCCAGGAAACTTCTCAAGTGATCCTCTGGCCTTGGCTTCCCAGAGTGCTGGTATTATAGTTGTGAGCCACTGCCTCCAGCCAGAAACATTTAATGCTTTAACCCATGTTTCTTTGCTGTTGGCCTATTGTCCTTCTGAGCTTACCAGAGGATTCTTGGAGTATGTGCTGGGGAATTCTTCTTTGGGGATAGGTGGTTCCTTACTGTGCTTGTTTCCTCTTCTCAAGGAACTCTATCAGGACAGAACAAAACCCAGAGTTGAGGTGAAGAGCTCTCCCCCCATCACCCTCCTGTGACCTGGGTATTTGGCACAGGATAATGACAGGGGATTGAGGTCTTCAGGAAGGTCCAAAAGGTAGTTTTGAACAGTGCATGCTCAATGAACTATGGGCAAGACCCCAGGGGAGCATGTCTTAACCACGCTGGGAACTCATATGGAAACCTCACACTCATCGTACACTCTGAGAAAAGTGCCGGGGGATTTAGAAGACACTCACAGCAACGAGAAAGTGTACTGCTTTTCACCAGCTCTACATGTGTTGGAAACGTCAGCCTCCATGACACACCCCTGCAGCGTTTTGTTCCCAGTTTTACATACCAGGTGCCAAGGGCACACACAGTCTTTCTTAAGGAGGGTTATGTAACAGATCAAAAG
>NW_007112376.1:0-1024 GCF_000164805.1 Carlito syrichta
ACCTTGAACAGCTGTTATAATATTATAAGAAAGGGATTAGCAATAATGGGAAACTGCCGGGGGTGCATACCTCATCAACAAGTGTACCTTCATAATGAACATTTGCATGCCTAACCTGGAATTTTACCCTAAATATTTAAAATTGAAAAACACCACAGTGTTATATATATTATATATAAGCATTTATCATTATTTATACTCAGCAGACATAATTTTAAATGAAAATTAAAATATTTTAGAAGCAACAGATCAAAAAATATATTTTCTGATATATTTTTTCTGTAGACTATAAAAAAGTAAGAGATTCTTTTACTTGGTATTTGTTTAGTAGGCAAATCTCTATTAAAGCAAATAAATTTAATTACTCTTAAAAATAACACCAATATCTTGTCTGCTTCACAATTTTTATTCAAAAACTAAAATCATCTTTCCATCCACTGCCTAGATATTTTATATAAGTATTCTCAAAGTGTTTTTGAGATTTCCAGATCTAATTTTTATGGCATACATGGAAATAAACAAGGGCAGTATTATTCATAGAAAACTATTCACCAAATAATTAAAACAGTATGAAACATAATAATTTACATAAATTTAATTTCTTTGCAATTGAAGCTAGCATTATGGAAAATTGTTGCGGTGGCAATATTTTAAAAATTTGCAACTATGTTTTCCCTTTCCTCAAAAAACATGATTTTGCATCATAGTTTCACTGACATGTTATTGAAACTTTGGGGAAAACTTTAAAGAAGGTAAAAACAAATTTTTCAAAGCTGGGTATTAGGAGAATAGACCTGTCAAAGTGATTAATCCTTTTATTTATTTATTTAAATTAGTTTATTTATTATAAAGTTGTGGGGTACAATTCAGGGCTAGGTATGCAAACATTGATCATGCAGTACCCTTTTTGATGAGGCATGCCCCTCCCTTCCCCAACTGCTAGTCCCACCCCACTTCCCCTGACAGTTTTCTGCTACTGCCAATCATCTTCCACAGCATTATATTTGCTCAAGGTCACCTTATG
>NW_007112377.1:0-1241 GCF_000164805.1 Carlito syrichta
CGTTTCCACAACGGCTATGGGTACGTCAACCAAAATGCTCTAGGGGAGACACACATTCCTGTGGAGGTTTGGGGAAGAAGGGTCTCCTTTTCCTGTCTCCTTTGTCTTTCTCAGATGCTGCTGATGGCAGAGTCAAGTTCAGAAGAGTCCAAGAGACTTCTGCCCATCTGTCTCCATCTATTAGCATTGCTGCAGACAAGTACCATGGGCAGAAAGGAGGGGCTTCAACAACAGAAATTCGTTGTCTAACAGTTCTGGAGGCTCAAAGCCCAAGACCAAGGTGTTGGCATTGTTGATTCCTTCTGTGGTCTCTCTCCTTGACTTGCAGACCAACCAGCTGCCTTCTTGTTATGTCCTTACATGACATGTCCTCTGCACATGGATGTCCCCGGTATCTTTCTGTGAATCCAGATGTCCTCTTTTTATTAGGACACCAGTCAGATTAAAGTCCATTCTAAAGGCCTCATTTTAACCTAATATCTTCTGCAAAGCCTTATATCCAAATATGGAGACATGATGGTATACTAGAGGTGGAACCTTCAACACATGAGCTTGGAGGGGTGCAAATCAAACCATGGCACCATCCATGACCATCCATGGCCACCCATGACCACCTGTATTCTGTCCACCCAGGCAACACCAGAGCTCACTCACTGGACCTACATTCATTGCTAACACTGCAATGTGTCCATTATTTTGGGCCAAAAGTTCATAGAAGCTCTGGAGTTTCTCCTCTTCACTGTTAAACAAAAATGAAAATATGTCACATGTAGAATGATCTGTATCTATATATGATACAGATATACTGTATGCTAAAGCTTTTCAATTTTGCTTATTATAAAGTTAAATTTGCCACCTTGATACAGTTTATTCATCTATAAAATTAAAACTTGAGTTTGTCTGACTTTATATACACACTAGATAAGAAGAGTCTCACATTTGAAGAAAGTACATTTGAGACAACCAGTACATTTGAGACAACCCTGGGTCCCAAGTGACACCCCCTTTCTCCCCATTGATTCTCTGGTGGTCAATAAACTGGCTGAATACTTTTGTAAGCAAAGGAGGCAGCATGTTGCTCCTGCTGTATGCAGTAGGTGTGCCAACCCCACCATCTTGACATCATTTCTGGCATGCATGTTTCAAGGCTGTCAGTCAAGCCCCATATTCTAGGTTTTGTAAGAGAGGAAACCCACAGTGGTTCAACCCATCATGCAAATGTACGTGGGTCCCAAGGCTTA
>NW_007112378.1:0-738 GCF_000164805.1 Carlito syrichta
CTCTTGAGTAATGTTTATTCAAGTATTTTTGCCTGATTGTTAAACTGGCTATTTGTTTTCTTGCTATTGGGTTGCTTGAGTTGCTTATATATTTTGGATAGGAACTGCTTATCAGCTATATGGTTTACAGATAATTTCTCCCAATTTGTAGGTTGCTTCTTCACTCTATTAATCGTACCCTTGGCTGGGCAGAAGCTTTTTAATTTGATATAATCCCATTTACCTATTTTTGGCTTGTGTTGACCATGTTTTGAGGGTAATATATTGAAAGTCATTGCCAAAACCTAAGTTGTCAATATTTTCTTGTGTGTGTTTCCTTCTAGTAATTTTATAGTTCCAGGTCTTAAATTTAAGTCTTTAATCTATTTTTATTTCTGTATATGGTGTGAGATAGGGGTTCAATGTCATTTTCTGCCTGCAGATAGAGACTTATTTTTACTTACTTCACTTACCAGCTGTTTTCACTTACCACTCTGTGTTTTAAAAGAGTAAGGAGAAAGGTTGAATGTAGGGAAGAAAGAGAAGTCAAAAGTGACAAAGAATACCAGTGCAGAATTGAACACCAACTTAGACATATGAGTGTGGCACTGCATTCTCTAAAATGAAGGTTTTTTCCCCCTAATCTCCTCCACCCTAATCCATTAATTCTGTCTGCACGTGATACTTCTTTTGGATATTCCTGCCTCTATGACATGGATGTTTCAATTTGGAAAGACAATGTGTGTGTGTGTGTGTGTG
>NW_007112379.1:0-809 GCF_000164805.1 Carlito syrichta
CTCTCCCTCCCTTCAAATAATAAATATTTTATTACTAAAAGACTGTTAATGTCAATGAAGAGAAAATCATTTTCATCTTTGTGTCAAAGCAAATCATTTGTTTTGTAAAAAAACTTCTGTATAATTTAAATGGATTTCACAGTGCAAACAGAAAAAAATCGGTTTTGAGAATACTAAACTTTAAAAAATTATTATATTTAAGATCCAATTGAAAAGAGAAAACAGTATGGTGATCAGGGTCTTCTGAGTAACATCCACACTGGTCAAGATTCACATGGTTCCATGCCATAGGCTAAATGTTTGTGTCCCCCTCCAAATTTATATGTTGAAACCTAACCCCCAAGGTAATAGACGAAGCTAGGGCCTTTGGGAAGCAATTAGATCAAGAGGGCAGAGCCCTCAAGAATTAGATTAGCCTTTATAAAGGAGACCCTAGAGAACTTCCTTCTTCCTTCCACTGTTTGAGGTCACAACAAGAAGTTTTCTAAAAATCAGGAAGCTGCCAGAATCTTGATCTTCTACTTCCCAGGCTCCAAAGCTGTGAGAACTAAGTTTCTGAATTTAATAAGCTACCCAGTCAATGGTATTTTGTTATAGCAGCCTTAATGAACTGACAATTACAAGAACTTTGCTCTTCCTTTGGTGGAATCTGTTACTGCTATTTTTACAGTACATTTAAAAAGAATCAATGAATCATATGGCCTTTGGAGACAGGTGTGGTAACAGTTTCTGGTTCCTTTACATGTGTGCTATCAACCCTTCAACAAATTAATTACCCTCCCTGAGCCTCAATTTCCCAATCTATAAAA
>NW_007112380.1:0-719 GCF_000164805.1 Carlito syrichta
CGAGCACGTCAAAGACGGTATGCGGAAGGTTTAGGGAAAGAAAGGTACGAAGGGAATCCCACAAACCATCTAGCTTGCCAAAAACAGTCAGATCGACGAATCCGCCATTAATCTCAAGCACCGACGTTAGGCCAGAACGAAATTAGATCAAAGTAACAGAATTTTCTTAAAAACCTAAATCCATCGATCCTCAGTAAACAGCGGCATCATTTAAAAGCGGTCCAATAGAATGCTCTCATTCGGACGGGGCCCATCGATCTTTCAGTCTATCGGTCAAATAGGATTTCAGTTCAATGCCTTAAAACATAAAACTCTGCTTCCGTAGTACCTTTCCGGACCGAAGTCGTCAGCAAACTCACGTCTTTAGATTCCAACCGTGAAGGGTTTACGTCAGGTCAGTCAAGACGGCCGGAGTCTAAAGGGCGTCATTCAGTGCAAATCGCTAGCAACTTTGAAGTCCTTCAAAACTCTCATTCAAGACGTGTGTGGGCCGGGCTCGGCGGCTCAGCCTGTCATCCCACACCCCGGAAGGGTGAGGTGAGCGAATCGCCCGACCCCGCGGGTTCGAGACCCGCCCGGGCGCCTCGGCGACACCCCATCTCCACACACACACACACACACACACACACACACACACACACACGCCAGGCACGGTAGCGCACGCCTGTAGTTCTCCCGCCCAGGAACCCGGCGAGACCTCATCTCTACATAAATCAAAA
>NW_007112381.1:0-766 GCF_000164805.1 Carlito syrichta
CGAGGGACAGGCCTATGTGTCCTTTTTTCTGTTCCTTCAACAGCATTTTGAAAAGTCTTTTGTAGGCCAAGCATTAGTTACTCTAGGCTCTGAGGTATTGGTAGTAAACAAAATGAACCAATGTTCCCTGTCCTTCTGAATCCAAGAAAATATTGATGATGGAAGGGAAAAAAAGACAAAAAGACAAAAAAGTAGGTAGATGTTCCAAATGATCAAAATTTTTTGAAGTTATTACTCTAATTTTTTATAGCCAATGAATCTTATGAGAGTTCATGGTAAATAAAATACTTATGATAACCAACTAGGCCCCAGCAAGAAACTAAAGGATTTCAAGCAAACTAAAGACTGTTATTAAAATGGTGGAATAAAATATCCTAATAACAAAGACTTTGCTTATCAAGACTATGGAGCCAACCATTAGGTTTTGCAAAATTTCCTCTCCCTCAAAGAAAGGACCTTGACAGTCTTAGCCAATGTAAGCACAGCCATGATGTGGTCTTTAATTGAAGATATCATAATTACATAAAACCATAACCTCACCATCCCAGACACAGACATTATAAAAGAAAATGAAGAACTATTTTACTTTCATGAAAAAAAAAACCTATTTCATCATAGTTTTATTTTTCTCACTTGGAACCTTCTACTTTTATTTTTCATAGCTCTTGAGCTTTTTCCTCCTCTATTTCTGCAGGATTCTTCTAGTTTCAGCTTTCTTCTTTAAAAGATTTAAAGTCTACGAATTTATCTCTGAGTAAAATCTTGG
>NW_007112382.1:0-850 GCF_000164805.1 Carlito syrichta
CGGAGTCAGAGTTTCTTGTCCTGAGTTCTCCCTTTTTCTGACATTTCTTCTTTCTCTCTCTACATTCCTCATTTCTTGAGGAGTCTTTTCAAAGGGGGTATTATCAGGAGTTCACTAGTTACCTTCAGGGTGACCTTGGGTGAAGACTTTACCCCTTAAACCCTTGGTTTTATCATCTGTATCATGGAAGAAATTAATGTATGTCTCATTCTATTTTTGTGCAACTGAACTGAACAATGCCCAGCATCTTAAATACTAATTATATCTTAGTTGCCTTTTCTTTCTTACCTACAGCTAGGTGAATGTGTTGGTCTCCTCTCAAGAAGAGATTCTGCAGGAGAGGAACCTCATCTGATTATTCTGTTGCTATAGAACATAATACCTACTCAGTATTTATTGAATTAAAATTCTCAGTCCAAATCTCTGTTAATTCCCTGGGCTTTTGACTCTTACTTGTTGGCTTAGGTTCTCTAAGCTTGCCAGATTGGGAACTGTGCCCAGCCTCTTAATGGGTAAAATATATGGAGATTGACAGATATTAGACACATATCTGGAACAGATACTGCCAAATGAAAATGCTATCTGGGCCACGCTCGGTGGCTCGAGTGGATTGCCTGAGCCCGTGGGTTCAAGACCTGCCTGGACAACTTGGTGAGACCTCATCTCTATAATAAATCAAAAATTAGCCAGGCATGGTAGCATGTGCTTGTGTAGTTCCAGCTACCTGGAAGGCTGAGGCAGAAGGATCGCCAGAGCCCAGCAGGTCGAGGCTGCAGTGGCTGGGAGCGGCCACTGCACTCCAGTCTGGGTGACAGAGTGAGACTCCAACTAAAAAAAAAAAAAAAGAAAA
>NW_007112383.1:0-700 GCF_000164805.1 Carlito syrichta
CACTCTGTAACCTAGACTCGGGCAATCCTTCCACCTCAGCCTTCCAAGTACCTAGAACTCCAGGCATGTGCTACCATGCCTGGTTTATTTTTGATTTATTGTAGAGACGATGTTTCACCGAGTGGCCCGGCTGATCTTGACCTCCTGGGCTCAGGCACTCCTCTGTCCTAGGCCTCCAAAAGTGCAGGGATGACAGGCTGAGCCACGGCACTCGGCCTTTATCTCATCTTTATGTCCATAGGTACATAGTGTTTAGCTCTCTCATATAAGTGAGAGAATGTGGTATTTGGTTTTCTTCTGCATTAACTTGCTTAGGATTGCGGCATCCGGCTGCATCCACGTTGTTGCGAGAGACGTGACTTGATTCTTTATGGCTGTGTAGCATTCCATGGTGTATTTGTGTTGTTTTTTCTGATGCGATCCATTGCTGATGAGCACCTAGATTGATTTCATGTGTTTTCTACTGTGAATACTGCCACGACATACGTTTGTGTGGCAGGTATCTTTTGGTGAAAGGATTTATGTTTCATTGGATATATACCCAGTATTGGTATTGCTGGGTTGCGTGGTGAGTTTATTTTTAAATCTTTCAGCAAACTCCAAAACTGCTGTGCAGAGGACTGAACTAGTTTTCATTCCGACCAACGGTGTGTGAGTGATACTTTTCTGCACAACCTCATCAACATCTGACATTTTTTGA
>NW_007112384.1:0-770 GCF_000164805.1 Carlito syrichta
CCTCAACCAACTCATCTTTGAGAAAACTTCTAAGACCCACTGAGTAATGGAGAACATATTCAGTAAATGGTGCTGAGAAAAGGCTGACAACATGCACAAGATTGAAACAGGACCCCTATATCACCATACACATTAACTCTAAATGGATCATAGACCTAAACGTAAAACAATAAATTATAATAATCTTGGAAAACGCCGGAGACACCATTAGGGAAACCGTAATCAAAAACTAATTGCATTTCAGGGCCCAAAATACCCATGCCTTAAGAAGTAAGTAAGACAAGTGAGATCTCATCAAATTCATACACTTCTGCAAAACAAAAGAAACTGTCAAAAGAGCAGGGATGCAGCCAACACAATGGCAAAAACGATTCTACACCTATATCTCTGTAAAGAGGCATTGCATCTAGCATCTACAAGAAATTCAAACACTCAGATAAATCAGGCAAACATTCCCCTTGAAAAGTGTGCAAATACGTGAGTAGACACTTTTCATAAGAAGAGATACAGGCAGCCAGGAGACACTTGAAAATTGCTCAGCCACACTCATCATCAAATAAATGCAAATGAAACCTCTTTGAAATACCACTTACACCCTGTAAGACTGGCCATCATTAATAAAACAAACTATAACAGATGCAGGTCAGGATTTTGGAAGAAAAAATGCATCTACACTGCATGTGGACTGAAAAGTAGAGCAACATCTTTGGAAAACAGTGTGGTGATTTGTAAAGTGACAAGATATTGACATAACATGTGACCCAGAATTT
>NW_007112385.1:0-830 GCF_000164805.1 Carlito syrichta
TCCACACTGCATTAGTGAAGCAGTGCCATATGGTTATTCCCCAGTTCACCAGTCTTCCTGGCATTATTGTCTCTCCCAAAAGTGGACCAGAGGAGGAAGGTCAGGTATAAAAACAACAAAAACTCCCACCCCAACAGAAGCAACTTTATCTAATAAGAGATAACAAAACAAAAAATAAAAAGAGAAGTCTGTCTTCACAGAAAACAAACAAAAACAAAGTGAAAAAAATGGCAATCCCCAAAGACTTAATGAGTTAACACCTAAAAAAAGGGATTTCCAGATTCCAAGCAATAGAACCCATCAAAAGTGACCTGTTCCTGATGACAGACACAAGACTGGATGTCAAAGACATTCACCAAATTCCATGAGAATGTGGACGCACAAATCTTCCAGGCCATGAAAACAGTGCACAGAATAAAGGATGCTTTTAGGATCAATTGGAGGGCTCTATATATGTCTTCTTCAAATGTAACATGTATTATCGACTCATTTTTTACTTTGCCTCATTTGGTAAAGTAAATGCGACAGAAGAAATTTAAATCATTCAATTTTGTTTTCAGTCTCTTTAGTACCAAAGTTACAAAAACGTTCACAGACACACACTGGTGTACCTTCTATCACTGTATAAATATATATGTTATATTCATTTTGTTTTGTGCTTCTTTGTGCTTAGGGTGGGGGCAGGAGTATGCCTCCAATTCCCCATCTCCTACCTATCACCTATTCTACCAGACCCATCCTAAAATTCACTTCCTGAAAATGGTTTCCAAATCCCTCTCCTATCTAATCACAATATAAGTTTCACTTGTATCACAGTTCTTGCTCCCTCA
>NW_007112386.1:0-720 GCF_000164805.1 Carlito syrichta
GAGAAAGACTCTGACTCAAAAAAACCAGTACATGACTGGGCATAGTAGCTCAGCCTGTCATCCCAGCACTTTGGGTGGCTGAGGTGAGAGGACTGTCTGAACCCAGGGGTTTGAGACCAGCCTGGGCAACTTGGCGGGACCTCGTCTCTACAATTAAAAAAAAAGTTAGCCAGGCATGGTGGTGAGCACTTGTAGTTCTAACTATTTGGAAGACTGAGGCAGGAGGATCACCTGAACCTGGGAATCTGCAGTAGCTGTGATCATGCCACTGTACTCCAGCTGGGCAACAGAGACTCCAACTCAAAATAAATGAATACATAAATAAAGTGCATATTTCAGGGGCATTCAGTACATTCCCGCTGTCCCACCCCGGACTAAACCTGAGAGTTCTGGCCTTCATCGCACCATCAGAAACCCTCCCCTCCCCCCAGCCCCTGTTGACCAGGACCCTGTCTGCTTATGGATTTGCCTGTTCTAGGTATGTCACATAAATGACTGCAGTCCACAGCCTGGTGTGCCTGGTTCCTACCCTTCTGCCTGTTTTTCAGGGAGAGAAACCCACACTGTGTCTCCCTGCCCTCAACCAGGACGCCTCTGACACCAGACACCAACCAGCTGTCCCGCAAGTTTCTTGCTGATCCTGCCTCCCTGGAAGACACGTCACATCCCATGGTGACGAGCTCAGCCCACAAGGTGCCCTGCTCCAAATGGTGGTCATGG
>NW_007112387.1:0-839 GCF_000164805.1 Carlito syrichta
TCGGTCTCGCTGCCCAGGCGGGTCTCGAACCCGCGGGCTCAGGCAATCCACTCACCTCAGCCTCCCAAAGGCGCGGGATTACAGGCTGAGACACCGAGCCCGGCTTGCTTGTATAAATTAATGAGCTGCATATTAAAGAGAAAAATGTAACCCATGACTCCACAGATCTTATATGTTGCCCATGACTCCACAGAACTTATGCTCTTCTATGATGAGACTAAGGTAACATTGGAAGAAAAAGCAAAATGTAGTGTCTTAAAAGTCTACAGAGTATGGTCATGTTGGTATTTATTTTTACCTAAAACCAATAAAAAGACTTCCTTGTTTTGGCACTTCAGAATCAGTCAAATAAACTTATGTACCCTAAGGCAAAGACTATCAGTTAGTCAAAGTTTTGTCAGAAGCTTTAGTCAGGATTCCTACAGTGCCCATGTTCTCAAAACTTTAGTCAGGATTATTTCTATGATAAGACCTAGATTGAAAAGCAGCACAGAACCAGCCTCCTAATTCTCAAACAATGATACAATTATAAATAAAAACATAAGCATGTTAGCACATGACAAAGGCAATCACTAGAATGGCCCAAACTAATATAACTCTGGAACATTGAAGAGAGGGACTGTGTATGTAATATACCCCATCATTTGTATTACAGTGTCAGTAGATGATAAAAAAGAAACAGAGATGGTAAAAAAGAAACAGAACTTCATATGTTCTGCAACATTATAGAAGAGGCCATCAGAACAATTACAAATAGAAATTATTAGGTCAGCTTAGGTCAGAGAAACAGAAAGATAGAGAGGGTTAACGTAGATAAATGACTTATTTTGAATAGAAGG
>NW_007112388.1:0-1088 GCF_000164805.1 Carlito syrichta
CTCTGGAGTTCATATAGGCGTGCTGGCTTACAGCTGTTATCCCAGCAATTTGGGGGGCTAAGGCAGGAGGATTGCTTGAGTCCAGGAGTTTGAGACTAGCCTAGGCAAAATAGTGAGACCTTGTCTGTACAAAAAAAAGTACAAAAAATAGCCAGGCATGGTGGCACGCACCGGTAGTCTTGGCTGTTCAGGAAACTGAGGTGGGAGGACCACCTGAGTCCAGGAAGTTGAGGCTGTGGTGAGCCATGTTCGTGCTACTGTGCTCCAGCCTGGATGACAGAGTGAGACCCTGACTCCAAAAATAAGCAAGCAAATAAAAAACACCTCAGGCCTTAAAATTGAACATAGCTGATTTCAAATACTGCTCTGCCACATAAAAACCAGAAATAGTTGCTTCTCTGAACCTCAGTTACTTTATCTCTAAAAGGTAGATAATGAAGGTTTTCTCCATCATAGGTTCATGACAACTAATGAGATAATAAACACCATTAACACTGGCGTTTGGGTGTGTTCAGTCAGTGTTAGTTGTCTGTAACAACATTCTTCGTGTTGCTTTGTTTACAGAAACCACTTTCTTAATCTGTTTTCTGTTAGTAATGCTTGTTGACATTTTGTGTTGCTTATGAATGTATAATGCAAATTGACCTTTATTTACTTTTAACAATGATCATTTTTGTTTCTGCAACTGCACAGTAAGTGACACATTCTTTTAGCTCCGATTTTCTTTTTCTTTCTTCCTGCCTTCCTTTCCTCCCTCACCTCCCCTTCCCTCCTTTCTTGTAAAGGTCTCACTCTGTCACCCAGGTTGGAGTGCAATAGCATGATCATGGCTCACTTGTAACCTCCAGGTTAAGGCTGTCCTTCTGCCTCAGCGTCCTGAGTAGCTAGAACTACAGGTGTGCACTCCCACATCTGGTTTTAATCTTTTTGATGTTTTGTAGAGACAAGATATCGCTATGTTGTCCAGGCTGGTCTCGAACTCCTGGGCTCTAGCAATCCTCCCATCTGGGCCTCCCAAAGGGCTGGGATTAGAGGCATGAGCCACCACTCCTGGCCCAGATTTTCTTTAAATAATACCACCTCCCAAC
>NW_007112389.1:0-836 GCF_000164805.1 Carlito syrichta
CAATACCTGCAAGATAGCTTACAGAGCAGATAAAAGAAAAAAATTGAACTAGAGAAGACAAAAATGCCATGTATAAATGACTTAACTTTCTTATGTTGTTACTTTTTTAAATATTGTAACACTTTAAAGAGTCTTTTTTATAATACCATATTTGAATAACACTAGAATTTGTAATATAAAAGTAGCTAATGTTGATTTATATAATTACAAAATTAACTATAAAAAATTAGTTATGCTTTAGTTTTATAGATAAATGTTATATTTGGTAGTATTTAATTTATATTTTCCTGTTATTTTAATCACTGGTTCAGCATTCATTTAACAAAGATTCAATGCAGAATTGGCTTTTTTGTTTGTTTGTTTGTTTTTTGAGTTGGAGTCTCACTCTGTCACCCAGACTGGAGTGCAGTGGCCACTCCTGGTCATTGCAGCCTCGATCTGCTGGGCTCCGGTGATCCTTCTGCCTCAGCCTTCCAAGTAGCTGGAATTACAGGCATGCGCTACCATGCCCAGCTGATCTTTTTGATTTATTGTAGAGATGAGGTCTCGTCAAGTTGCCCAGGCGGGTCTTGAACCCACGGGCTCAGGCATTCCACTCACCTCAGCTTCCCAAGGCATGGGATTACAGGCTGAGCCACCAAGCCCGGCCACAGAATTAGCTTTAAAAAAAAAAAACTGGTTAACGCTGGCTTTTAAATCTTTCAAGTTTAGCTAAATGCTGACAAGAAAGGTCCTCAACTACACTATATTAATATTGTTGCAAAGGCCATGTTGAAATTGAAGTCACAGGAGGGGAGAGAAATTTAAAGACACAGATAGAATCTATAAACAAAGTT
>NW_007112390.1:0-688 GCF_000164805.1 Carlito syrichta
CTGGAAGGCTGAGGCAAAAGGATCGCTGGAGCGTGCCACTGCACTCCAGACTGGGCAACAGAGTAAGACTCTCACTCAAAAAAAAAAAAGAACAATTCTTAAAACTAACCGTCTTGATGCTTCTCTGCAGGAAGAATGTTTCTTAAACCTGGAGGCTCCTATATCAAGAGTATGTGAGTATGACACGCCGTTTCCTCACATTTTTGAGCCATTCTGCATCCCAGATAAATGGAAGTGTTACAATGTCCTTCAAAAGATGATCAACTATTGATCATTTAGGTAGATACACCCTGCATTTTGAGCTTATATGTGCCCCTGACATTAATAGACCATTAACCAAGGAGCAGCAGTTATTGATGTGTTGTATTTTGGGAAAAGACAACTTTCAGAACAAAATGTGTACCTCAGAAAAAAATTCAAAGTTAAAGTCATATGCTTATGTGTAACGGAAACATTATCAGGCATATACATGGTGTGATTTCTAGAAAATAGATGCAGGCATATGTTAACATTGAAAGATCACCAAGTGAAGACGACCCTCTACCATGGTTTAGATTGCAAATATACTTTATGCCACTGTAAGATCAATTTCTACCTTTATTTCTGTATATATTTTTCAACTGCTTAAACTGTACATAAATAGGGGTAATTTCTGTTATTTGAAAATAGCCCCTCGGGCACTATTAAT
>NW_007112391.1:0-972 GCF_000164805.1 Carlito syrichta
AGCAGAGGCAAGATGGCGATGGCATAGGTGAACTGGTGAGATTCTCTGAACATGAGTTCCCAAAAAGGCTATTACTTCTCTTCCCCCATCCCCCAGCCCACCACCAACCATGCTTGTGCCAGGCCCCGGAACTTCAGTCCCATGCAGGGCCAGATATTGCATCCCCCACCACTGCTGCTGTTCTACTCGTGTGTGGACATCTCTGGTCCCAGCCCCCTCCAGATCCCTCCCCGGCTGCATTGTCTCCAGCCCAGGCACCTGGCACTAAGCCGCCGGACACACAGGGAGGCTCTGGGCACCCACCCCTCAAAGACACCAGTCCCATTCCTGGCTGAAGTACTCTGTAGGGGGCCCACCGCCACTCTCACCACTCACCACCTGCCCTTTGGAACTTTGGAGCTCTGGAACTCCGGGTCCACCCTGGCTGAAGCACTAAGAATGAGACCCCAAGCCAGAGGACCCAGACAAGCGGAGAAAAACAGATCTGCTTAAACTGCCCGCCATTCTCCAGGCAGAGACTTCTATTGCCCCACCCACCTATCAACAAACTTTACCTCATTTCCTAAGGCCAGATATTGCAGCATGTGGGGGAGTTTTGGGTCCCTGCTCCCTCCGGCTCTCTCCCCGGCTGCATTGTCTCCAGTCCAGCACCTGGCACCGCCAGTCACACAGGGAGGCTCTGGGCGCCTGCCCCTCAGAGACACCAGTCCCATTCCTGGCTGAAGTACCCTGTGGGGGGCCCAGAGTCACTCTCACCATCCACTGCCTGCCCTTTGGAGCTTTGGAGCTCTGGAACTTCGGGCCCACCCTGACTGAGGCACTCAATGTGAGACCCCAAGCCAGGGGACCCAGACAAGTGGAGAAAAACAGATCTGGGTAAACTACCTTGCTATTCTCTAGACAGAGACTTCCATTGCCCCACCCACCTATCAACAAACTTTACCTCAGTTCCTAAGCAATAGCACGAAACAG
>NW_007112392.1:0-747 GCF_000164805.1 Carlito syrichta
CTGGATTTAGCCTCCCCCTAAAGCCACCAAAAAAAAAAATAAAAAAATATGTAACAGAACACTGATTTTCAAAGGCAGGATGGTGATGCATGAGAGACAGGAAACTAACAAGGTGGGCCCTGTGATTATTCTCAGTGTACTGTCTTAACATGGTTTCCAGGTCATGGTACAAGAAGGGACCCCTAGGGGGTGGAAGTAATAAGGCTGAGTAATGAGGCTGTGGAAGTAATGAGGCTGAGAACATGGTGAGGCCCATCTTGCAGGATGAGCAACAGGAGAGGAGGGAATGGAACAGAGACTGGTGGAAATCTGTCTCCTCACATATTCTGCAGAATATGATTGAGGCGTGCATGTGACAACTCGTCTCAGGCCAGAGAAAGAACTGCCCAAGAGGAATAGCAGAAAAAAGACACATAAATTACACCACCAGGAAGAGTACCTATTCCCACCAGCCAAACTCTGAAAGCTTAAGGCTCAGGGGACACTGAATACACAGAAGTGTCAGAAATACTCAGGCCTAGGTTAAATGCTGCTACCAGTCTGCTGAATAAAGACTGAAAGCAACACCCAGAAGGATCAAAAGGTTTATTGGTCACTTAACCAAACCCCAGAACAAAGTTCAAGAATATTTACAGAAATTCAAAAGTTCAGAGGTCCAACAAGATAAAACTCACAATTCACAAAGTTTACAATGAAAATTAATATGTTGCTATGTGCTGTGGTTCACACCGGTAATCCCAGCATTTT
>NW_007112393.1:0-668 GCF_000164805.1 Carlito syrichta
CCCAGCGCCTTTTATTATGGAAGGAGAGGGGTGAAGCATCAAGAAGGTGTGTGTCAGCAGGAACGAGCTTTAAATATGCAGACATAGAATAAATAAATTTCAAGTATAAGAAATGATGAATTAGCCTAACCTACTTTGGGTTTTTTGTGTTTTGTTTTGCAGATACAGAGTCTTGCTATATTGCCCGGGTTAGAGTGCATCGCGGACTTGAACAATCGGGCTCAAGCGGTCCTCTCACTTCAGCCTTCTGAGTTGCTGGGACTAACGACACACACCACCATACTCCAGGGTTTTTTGTATTTTTCATAACGATGAAGTTTCCCGACAAACTTCCGGGCTCAACGTATCCTCCTGCCACTGCATCCCAAAATGCTGGGATCACAGTCATGAGCTTCTGTGTCTGACTGGGGTTTTTATTATTATCATGAAGCAAGGGTTGCAATCGGCCACTCTCTGTGTCTTGTTCGTATGTGGATGAACAGCGGACTGGCATCTATTGTCCAAAGCGAGATTAATGGTAAAACATTGCCTATTTAGTAAGTTTTTCAAGGTTGTGTTCTGTAGAGTGACTCTAGATGGACCGTCGCTGCAAAATCTGGTGGTTAAATACACGAGCGAAGCAGAGTCCTGTCCTTGTTCGGCCTCAAAAGCAGGGGGGCGATGGCATC
>NW_007112394.1:0-1163 GCF_000164805.1 Carlito syrichta
CGGTCTGTAGGGATAAAGCAACCCCCACAGGCTTGCTTAGTCTGAGGAACAGTCGTCCCTTGGGCCTCTGGCAGTGGCAGTGACCAGGTCAGGCCCTGACCATCCTCACCAAGAACTGCCCAGGCAGTCCTCAGGGAGGCTGTTGGCCTCACTGACACTCAGAACTGACTGTTCTTCTGCGAGGTCCTTATTGAGTGACTGCTGTATGCAGGGTCCTCGCCTGCCAGACTCTATCCCAGGAAACTCAGCAGGCCACCAGCCAGTGAACAGGTGGTTTCAACTTCACATTCAGGCCTACAGCTCTTTCAAAGACTAAAGCCAGAGTCCAGCACCATGCCTTGCTGTCACTCTGCAAATATATGTTCAGTAGCAGTCTTTTGATCAGTTACATAACCCTCCTTAAGAAAGACTGTGTGTGCCCTTGGCACCTGGTATGTAAAACTGGGAACAAAACGCTGCAGGGGTGTGTCATGGAGGCTGACGTTTCCAACACATGTAGAGCTGGTGAAAAGCAGTACACTTTCTCGTTGCTGTGAGTGTCTTCTAAATCCCCCGGCACTTTTCTCAGAGTGTACGATGAGTGTGAGGTTTCCATATGAGTTCCCTGCGTGGATAAGACACGCTCCCCTGGGGTCTTGCCCATAGTTCATTGAGCATGCACTGTTCAAAACTACCTTTTGGACCTTCCTGAAGACCTCAACCCCCTGTCATTATCCTGTGCCAAATACCCAGGTCACAGGAGGGTGATGGGGGGAGAGCTCTTCACCTCAACTCTGGGTTTTGTTCTGTCCTGATAGAGTTCCTTGAGAAGAGGAAACAAGCACAGTAAGGAACCACCTATCCCCAAAGAAGAATTCCCCAGCACATACTCCAAGAATCCTCTGGTAAGCTCAGAAGGACAATAGGCCAACAGCAAAGAAACATGGGTTAAAGCATTAAATGTTTCTGGCTGGAGGCAGTGGCTCACAACTATAATACCAGCACTCTGGGAAGCCAAGGCCAGAGGATCACTTGAGAAGTTTCCTGGGCAACACAGCAAAATCCTGCTTCTACAAAAAATAAACATAATTTTTACTTTTTATTTTTATTTATTTATTTATTTTGAGTTGGAGTCTCACTCGGTCTCCCAGACTGGAGTGCAGTGGCCGCTCCCAACCACCGCG
>NW_007112395.1:0-754 GCF_000164805.1 Carlito syrichta
GGTCACTGTGCTGTGGGATGACGCATTACCTTGTGTTGGGTTCCTAGGGTCAGTTGTGTTGGAGAGGTCAAATGACCTCTGGGTTGGACTCCGTGATCAGTTATTTATGGCACATGCATGCTGCTAAAGTGTCTCGAGTTATTCAATATATTATTTTCATACAAGCAAGATAATCATACACATTAATAATTTATGTAAACTTTTAAGTTTTCTTTAAAATGTTTAGCAGTGCTATTAAGTATAAAGAGCTTAAACATTTTCTTTAATATATTTGAGGGAATACTTATTCTACACATATACTTTGTATCCTCTTAAGCAAAATAATAATCATTTTGAAAATATTAAATACCAAAGAAAAGATCTAATTATTCACAGGTATATGTCATGAATTGTGTCAAACTATCATGAACAAGAGATAACATAGTGAGAAATATCATCAAAGAACATTTAGTGTTCAAAATTTTCACTGGGACTACTTAGGCATAAACACGTAATTAAAATTCGTTAGCACTTAAACATGACAAATGCATTATTTTAAAAAATGTGTCTCATTAAACTAATCACTCTGAAAATTGTTAATGAATCTCTTTCTGAGATTAAGTTTGAAGGCTCCTCATTCCATAACAACAAAGAGCATGAAATAATTTATAATATGTATATTTTTTCTTTATGCTTTTAGATGGGCACAATCTTAAAAGTTAGATGACATACAATGCTCATAATTTGGGGATGTTGAAAAATATATTTAATTTTA
>NW_007112396.1:0-495 GCF_000164805.1 Carlito syrichta
TCAGTCATTGGTTTATGGTGGATAGTTTTAATAGCTAAACTATCCAGTGAAATGTATAAATGACATACAAGTCTGAAAAAAAGGTTCTATCAATATTACCTTTTTTAAAAAAAAAAATTTAGCACAAGATTGTAAACACATATTACTATACACGATATTTTTGGAATCAAATATCATTATGACAAATAACAAGATTTAAAGAAATACAATATTTGAATATAGATTGGCATGGACTTTCCAAAAACTCACTATAATTTATTCCTTCTTGCAATAGGCTGAGGGTCTGTGTCACCCCCAAATTCAGGCATTGAAACCCTACTCTCCAGTTTGATGGCATTTGTAAATGAAGCCTTTAGGACAGAATTGGGGTTAGATTAGGTTATGAGGGTTGGCTCTCAAGATGAGATTAATGCACTTATAAAAAGAGAAAAAGAGCCGGGCTCGGTGGCTCAACCTGTAATCCCGCGCCTTTGGGAGGCTGAGGTGAGTGGATTG
>NW_007112397.1:0-924 GCF_000164805.1 Carlito syrichta
AAAAAGAAGAAAAATACATTGACATGCATCCAGAAGCTTACGATATTTTAGATGGAAGTTTATAGTAAGTGAGAAGTTGTTTCTAAAACACAAGCATTCCATTATGTGCTTATAGAGACTGTACCTGGAGAGGCCTTTGGTTGTCAAATGGAATTTTGTGTCATGTGCATATCACAGCTGTTGGTATTGTCCTTTAAGCTTTGTCCATTCTTATTTATCTATATCCTGAGAAAACTTTTAAGAATCTGATACTTTAAGACTCCTTTTTCCTTCAAGACCAGATGTTTGTGAAAATTTTTCTGAGCTAAGTTCAGATAAGTTGAGGAAACATTTACTGAGAATCTGTGAAGCAGGATAAGATTAGTGATTGAGTGTGGGGAATGGAAACGAAGCAAGCAAGGAATGCAGAGAAGGTACATTACAGGCAAATTGAACTCTAGAGCATGCCCTATTGTTGTGTACTTGAAGTGGGGACAGAAAAAAGAGCTTATACAGGCACTTCTGACTGGAGCCTGTGTTCTGCATTATTATTCCCCTCTCCCCATCTAAAGAAAGAATTTTTGAAATGCAGTGTGATCTGATATAAATTCAACTGAAGGCTCTCAGTGCTTGGTAGATGTCATCTATCTAATATTTTCCTAAGTCTTCATTTGTTTAGTTGAACTTTACTGCATTTGTGGTTGGAAATGTTTTTCTCCTATTTATGCACATGTGGATGTTGAAATCCTACCCATTCTTCAAACGTCACCTGAAAGGACTTCTCTTTAGTAAAAATTTTTTAGTTTCCTACCTGAGAATTATTGTTCTTATTAATTTTTATATAACTTTAATTTTATACTTTTCATTAAGGGTATCACTTTATGTTAGAAATATTTCTATAATTGTAAAATATATAGAATTGATTCACCTATTCTCTCTCTCGAC
>NW_007112398.1:0-763 GCF_000164805.1 Carlito syrichta
CTCCCGGCCAGACCACAATACTGGGTCTCATAATAGCATCAAATACCAAAGTGTCATCCCCCATCCCACGTGATCTTTCTGGACCCAGTGAGTGACACACAAGGCAGCAGCTAGGAGGGGATGGGACACAGATCAGACCTGCCAGAAGCTGGGCAGGTTGTCACGGTCATGGCTCCTCCCTGGACCTGCCAGTGTGGACAGTCTTCTCCCACAACACCCCTGGGTATGGTCACACCATCCCCTTCAGCCCCGTCACCAAAAGCAAATGGACAATGGCCACCGTGACACAAACAGAAGAGGCAGCAATGTGCAACTGGCCCTCTTGTACATGGAGACGAACTCAGTGTGGAGACCCCATGACACCAAGTGACCAGGCCCGGGCCAGACCACCATCTGGCCCCCATGGCCAGCTCACAGAATCATTAGCTAAACAGATCAGGAATGGCACACTGCTGTCCACGGGTCAAGCCTATCTTTGCAATTAGGTTTTATTAGGATACAACCATACCCACTTACTTTGGCCACGTTTTTGCTACAGGGGAAGGAGAGACACAGACCCCGTGGCTGGCAAGCACAAATTACTCTCTGGCCTGAAGCATGACATTTTCCCCTGTTTTGTTGTTTTTCCCAAAGCTTTGGGGTGGTTTGTGACACAGCAAATATTAATCAATACAAAAACCTGGCCAGGCTTGGTGGCTCAGCCTGTCATCTCAGCACTTTGAAAGGCTGAGGCGAGTGGATTGCCTGAGCCTGCGGGTTTGAA
>NW_007112399.1:0-517 GCF_000164805.1 Carlito syrichta
GTTAGCCGGGTGTGGGGTGCAGTGCCTGTGGTCGTAGCTACTCTGGAGGGTTAAGACGAAAAACTCGCCTGAGTCCAGGAGGTCAAGGCTGTGGTGAGCTGTGAGTGTGCCACTTTCCTCTCCAGCCTGGGCCACAGAGTAATACCTCGATTTTAAAAAAAGTGATCAAGCCGGGCTCGGTGGCTCAGCCTGTAATCCCGCGCCTTTGGGAGGCTGAGGTGAGTGTATTGCCTGAGCCCGCGGGTTCGAGACCCGCCTGGGCGGCGAGACCTCAGCTCTACAATAAATCAAAAAATCAGCCGGGCGTGGTAGCACATGCCTGTAATTCCGGCTACTTGAAAGGCTGGGGCGGAAGGATCGCCGGAGCTCAGCAGGTCGAGGCTGCGGTGGCCGGGAGCGGCCACTGCACTCCTTTCTGGGTGACGGAGTGATACTCCAACTCAAAAAAAAAAAATGATCAAAAATAGGGTTGTGATGTGCCCTTCCCCCAGCCCAAGCCCCTAAAATCCCCTCCTGC
>NW_007112400.1:0-541 GCF_000164805.1 Carlito syrichta
AAATTCATGATTTTGTTCTTTTTTATGGCTGCGTAGTATTCCATCGTGTATATGTACCACATTTTTTTAATCCAGTCCTCTTTTGATGGGCAGCATGGTTGTTTCCAGGTTCTTGCTATTGTGAACAATGCTGCGATAAACATACGTGTGCAGGTATCTTTTTTATAGAGTGATTTGTGTTCTTCAGGGTATATTCCCAGTAGGGGGATTGCAGGGTCATATGGAAGGTCAATTTTTAGAGCTTTTAGGAATCGCCACACTGCTTTCCACAGAGGTTGCACTAGTTTACACTCCCACCAGCAGTGTAGAAGTGTTCCCTTTTCACCACACCCTCTCCAGCAGCTGTTATTTTTTGAGTTGTTGATAATTGCCATTCTGACTGGAGTTAGGTGGTATCTCAGTGTGGTTTTGATTTGCATCTCCCTGATGATTATTGAGGTTGATCATTTCTTCATGTGTTTGTTGGCTGCTCGAATGTCTTCTTTTGTGAAGTGTCTGTTCATGTCTTTTGCCCATTTTATAATGGGGTTGTTTGCTTTCT
>NW_007112401.1:0-1041 GCF_000164805.1 Carlito syrichta
CACTGCTCCAGGTACAGATTTTTCCAATCTTATCTGGGCATTTGCAATTCCTTAGGGAGTTTCAAAAATAATAATGTCTGTGCTTTCCCTCCAGAGGTTCTGATTTAATTGGTCTGGTATGACCTGGGCATTGAGGTATTTTATAGCTTCCCAGGTGATTTTAATGGTCAGTCAGGGTTGAGAATTACTCTAGAGCAAGCTTCCATCCTAAATTACTTTTTCAGACCTAACCATCTCTTTTCATACAAAATATTTTGCCATGTTTCCATTCCTATTCTTAAATGAAATGTATATGAATATTATTACTTATATATAGTCTTAACTGCAACATAAAAGAAAAATAACATAAAACTAATTTATAATAATTTGCATTTCAAATATTTTAGTTTGTGGATCTGACCACATACAGGGAAGCAGGCAGAAACTTGCATGAATTATTATACATGTGACAGTTGCCAGTGTAGATTGACCCAGGTGTGTTGAATTGGCAACCCCCAAACCATGAGTGGCATGAGTGTCAGTGATGTGATTGCCTAAAAAGAACAGATCTTGGAAAAGTTTCTAACAAAATAATGAATAATTTTTCCTTTCTCTGAGCCCTGGTTGAAAGCCTGTACTTAGAAGGAGCAGTGACCTTATTCTAGTAGATACCATGATGCCCACTAAGATGCCCTCCCCAAGTCTGAAGCACTGTCTCCCCAGTTGTTGAGAGGGCTGATAGCTGATGGCACTTAGCTGATTGTCTTTGGGATTTGCCTTTGAGTGAAGAGTTTGCCTTGTGCAGGATCACACCTGTTTTCAGGCAAAGACTATGTTCAGTGGCTGGTCATGCAGGGTTATAAAGGTCCAGCTGTCTACTTCAACTCAATTCAGGACAACTCTACAGG
Organism: Carlito syrichta; assembly: GCF_000164805.1. NCBI lineage: Eukaryota > Metazoa > Chordata > Mammalia > Primates > Tarsiidae > Carlito > Carlito syrichta. The sequence continues at coordinate 888 of NW_007112401.1, forward strand.
GTTCTCTCAACTCTTGACCTCCCTGTAGGATTGGCTGAAACCTTTGCTGCAACTCCACTGCATCTCAATTTCTCCCCTCCACCCCCCCAATCTACCCCACTCCGCTTCCCAGGGTCCCTCAGGTGTGTTGATTCTGAGCCTGCTCTGCAATAAA
>NW_007112402.1:0-551 GCF_000164805.1 Carlito syrichta
ACACAAGTCCTCTATCTGAAAAATCTAAAGGGCATCTTGGAAACGCCCAAAAAAGAATAAGAGTTTCAAAGTAGGATCTATGTAATGAGAACCTAATATATAGGAATATACACGGCACCTTGCGAAAGAAGAAAAAGAATCAGGATTATAGTAGTCCTCCATCTTAAAAATCATCATGCCATCTGCTGTGGGCTAAACAAGAATCAGGGTTTAGAAGCTGCAACATAGGTAATAGTAGTCCTCATATACATAATCTACACTATCTCTTGCTGAGGACAAATAATAAACCTGTTTTACACGGTTCCTCCATCACAATATCTACATGACATCTTGCTAAGGGCTAAACAGGAATCAGGATTTCCAAACAGCATTCTGGGGAAAGGTATTGCTCCTATACAGGACACTACATGTCCCCTCACTAAGGAAGAATAAGTAATCTGTAATACTCTAGTCCCTAATCCAAAAAATCTCAGGGTGTCTTGCTACGGGATAAAAAAAGAACCAGGGTTTCGAGCTCGTCTCATGTTTTGGAGATATTTGCCTTCTGGGAA
>NW_007112403.1:0-568 GCF_000164805.1 Carlito syrichta
TCTCACCGTCCCACGCCTTAACTTCCACTTTTTGATTTAAAAAGTTTGAGTTGCCTGAAGTAAGTTTCAAAAAATGTCACAGAAGAGGTGCTTACTTCCAGATGACCATATTAGAAATTTTAATATGGCATTCTGTCCTAGGCATCCAATTTCTTTTGCATAGTACAACACATTCTATCTTCCATTTCATATCATCATACTTTTCCTTGCATTTATATGATGAAAGATAAGATATTTTTACATTTTGTTCTTCTAGTTCATGTTTGTTTTTAAGTTGGATTCTCACTCAGTCACCCAGACTGGAGTGCAGTGGCTGCTCCCGGTCACCGCAGCCTCCACCTGCTGGGCTCCGGCGATCCTTCTGCCTCAGCCTTCCAAGTAACTGGAACTACAGGTGCGCGCTACCACGCCCGGGTAGTATTTTTTTGATTTATTTTTGAGATGAGGTCTCACCAAATTGCCCGGGGGGGGTCTGGAACCCGCGGGCTCAAGCAATATACTCACCTCGGCCTCCCAAAGTGGGGGATTACAGGTTGAGCCACCAAGCCCGGCCTAGTTTCATGTTTAA
>NW_007112404.1:0-578 GCF_000164805.1 Carlito syrichta
ACCTATCATCAGAAACACTACAAACTACAAGGGACTGGAATCCAATTTTTCAAAGTTCTCAAAGATAAAAAATTTTAACCAAGAATTTCCTACGCAACCAAGCTCAGCTTCATCAGCAATGGAGAATTAAAATCCTTCTCAGACATCCAATCCCTAAGAGATTATGCAGCTTTCAGACCAACTCTACAGGAGACACAAAAACGATATTAAGCCCAGAAGAAAGAAAACAAAAGAATGACCACTCACCTCTCAAGAAACCACAGATTCAACAAAGAAAACCTTGTGACTGCAAACTTGAAAATACACACATATATCAACTCAAATGTTAAAAGAAAACAGAGGAAAAAAACTGTGTAAGAATCTCATGAGAGGGATAGCCACTCACATTTCAATAATCAGCCTGAACATGAATGGGCTAAATCCACCAATGAAAAGACACAGAATGGCAAACTGGATTTAAAAGAAAAATGACCCAGTAATTTGCTGCATTCAGAAACACATCTCGCCACAGGGGACAACCACAGATTCAAAGTTAAAGGATGGGAAACCAATTTTCAGGGTAAATGTATCACAAAAGA
>NW_007112405.1:0-585 GCF_000164805.1 Carlito syrichta
CTAGGGCTCCAGGCTCTCCTAGCCTGAAGGGTTTCTGTGGATAAATCTGCTGCTATTCTAATTAGTCTTCCCTGGTAGGTAGTCTGACCTTTTTCTCTTACTGCCTTTAGGATTTTTTCTTTTATAGCTACTTTGTTTAGGCGAATTATTATGTGTCTGGGAGTTGGTCTTCTCATTTGTTGTCTTGCAGGGGTTCTCTGAATTTCTTGTGCTTGAATTTTTGCATCAGTGGTGAGATGAGGAAACTTTTCTTGGATGATTTCATGGAATGTTTGTTCCAATGTGACCTCTGACTCTCTCTCTCTGCCTCAGGAAGGCCAATTCCTCTTAGATTGGGTCACTTGAAGTAATCATTCATCGCCTAAAGGTTTTGTTCTGACTTTTTGAGCTTCTTTTCTTTGTTTTTGACAGTTTTGGTTAGTTCTGTATTTCGGTCTTCAAGTTCTGAGATTCTTTCTTCTGCTTGAATAATTGTGCTTTCCATGCTAATTAGTTTGTTATTTATTTCCATCACAGTATTCTTTACTGCTGTTATGTCTGTCATCAGTTCCTTCCTATTTTCCTCATGTCTCTCCTCAATTTTTA
>NW_007112406.1:0-913 GCF_000164805.1 Carlito syrichta
CCAGCACCATTTACTGAATAGGTTCTCTTCTCCCCACTGGTAGGTGGTGGGGGCTTTGTCGAAGATGAGTTGGTTGAGGAATTGAGGTTTTGCTTCTGGAATCTCAATTCTGTTCCATTGATCTATATACCTGTTCCTGTACCAATACCAAGCTGTTTTGATGATTGTAGCTTTATAGTAAAGTTTGAAGTCTGGTATTGTGATACCACCTGCTTTGTTTTTTTTACTGAGGATTGTTCTGGCTATTCTTGCACGTTTGTGTTTCCATATGAATTCCTGTGTTGTTTTTTCTAGGTCTGAGAAGAATGTTGTTGGTAATTTAATGGGTATTGCATTGAATTTGTAGATTGCCTTAGGTAAGATGGACATCTTCACAATGTTGATTCTTCCGATCCATGAGCATGGGATATTTTCCACTTGTTTATGTCAGCTTTGATTTCTTTGAGCAGTGTTTTGCAATTTTCATTGTAAAGGTCTTTCAGGTCTCTGGTTAGGAAGATGCCAAGGTATTTCATTTTTTTTGTGGCTATTGTGAATGGAACTGTGTTTTTTATTTGGGTTTCTGTTTGTTTATTATTGGTGTAGAGAAATGCGATTGTCTTTTCTACATTTATTTTGCATCCTGGGACTTTGCCAAAGGCTTTAATCAATGTAAGGAGGCCTTTAACAGATTCGCTTGGGTTTTCAAGGTACACCATCATATCATCTGCATAGAGAGATAACTTGACTTCCTCTTTTCCTATTTGAATACCTCTGATTGCCTCCTCTTCTCTGACTGCTTTATCCAGGACGTCCAATACTATGTTGAACAGGAGGGGAGACAGTGGGCATCCTTGTCTAGTTCCAGTTTTCAGGGGAATTGGTTTCAATTTTTGTCCATTTTATGAGTATGCTGGCTGTGGGTTTTCTCATA
>NW_007112407.1:0-847 GCF_000164805.1 Carlito syrichta
CATTTTATCATTGTATAGAGACCTTCTGTATGTTTTTTAAATTTTTTGATAACTTAAAGATTATTTATCTGATATCAACATCACATTCCTGCTCTTGTGTTCCGTTTGTCTGAAATTTTGCTTCTCATCCTCTTACTTTTGAGTCTGTGAGTGTCCTTTCTGGTGAGATGAGTCTCTTGGAGACTATATATTGTTGCCTCATGATATTTTATCCATTTTCCCATTCTATGTCTTTTCAGTGATGCCTGTAGTCCATTCACATTCAGACTAATTACTGAAATGTGAGAGTTTATCCCTGTTATGAGGTTCTTATAGAGTTGTTGTTGTTCCTGTTTGTTGGTTGTCTTTCTTTTATTTTGGAGTTGATTTATGTGTGTTTTTAATCATTTTCCTGCATTCTTTTGATGAACATTGTCATTTTTTTCCCTTCTGTGTTTCATACTTTTTAAGTGTTTCTTGTAGAACTGGTCTAGAGGCATCGTAAGTTTTTAGGGATTGAATGTCTGGGAAAGATTTTAATTTTCCCTCACTGATGAAGTTTAGCTTAGCTGGGTTGTTTATCTTGGTTGAAGTTGTTCATCACCCACATCTTTATAATAAATAAATAAATTTATTAAAAAATAAAAGAAATTTTTTATCTTTGAGAAGTTTGGAGATTGGACTCCAAGCTCTCCTAGCCTGAAATATTTCTGTTGATAAATCTGCTGCTATTCTAATTGGTCTTCCCTGGTAGGTAGTCTGACCTTATTCTCTTGCTGCCTTTAGGACTTTTTCTTTTATACCTACTTTGCTTTGGTGAATTATTATGTTTCTGGGAGTTGGTCTTCTCATTTGTTGTCTTGCAGGA
>NW_007112408.1:0-766 GCF_000164805.1 Carlito syrichta
TATTAAAATGTATACAGCTGTATAGCAAAACTTTAAACATCTATTAAAGAAACAAAAACAAAAAAGTTGTTTCTTTTTTCTTTCTTTTTTTTTTTGAGTCAGATTCTCACTCTTGTTGCCTAGACTGGAGCGCAGTGGCAGACTCACAGCCACCGCAGCCTCGACCTGCTGGGCTCAGGTGATCCTTCCATCTCAGCCTTCCAAGTAGCTAGAACTACAAATGCACGCCATCATGCCCGGCCAGTTTTTGTGATTTATTGTAGGGACAAGATCTCACCAAGTTGCCCAGATTGGTCTCAAACCTCCGGACTCAGGCAATCCTCTCGCCTCGGCCTCCCAAAGTACTGGGATTACGGGTTGAGCCACCGCACCCAGCCAAGTTGTTTCTTAAAAGCAAGTCTAGCCTTCATTTTAATTTTTGCCACTCTTTTCAAAAGAAAAAATGATGTTCTAATCTTTGAAAGTTATTCTGATGGCTTAGAATGCCATATCCCTTTACTAAAGATTTACTAAACAGCCCTTGTATCCCTTTAATAAACACCCCTTGGGGAGGTGAATCTTTTCTTTCTCTCTCTCTCTCTCTAACTTACTTTTAAAATAAACTGCTTTCTAATCTAAAAAAAAAAGATTTTGAGACTGGGCACACCTAAAATCCCAGCACTTTGGGAGACCAAAGTGGGACGACTGTTTGAGTCCAGGAGTTCAAGACCAGCCTAAGTAACACAGTTGAGATCTCATCTCTCAAACATAAATAATAAATAAAAAG
>NW_007112409.1:0-807 GCF_000164805.1 Carlito syrichta
AAGCTCCAAATGAATGAGTGATCGCTCAACACGACCCTCCTCCCTTACCTAAACAAAGGTATAAGACCCCTCTTCTCCCTTTCTGGGGGCCATCTGCAGTTTTCGTGGTTGTTTTGGTTTTGTTTTTCCCGCAGATGGGTATTTGGATAGGTTCCATAAGGATTTGTTTTCTTTTGTAATGCTGGTTATCTTGCCAGGGCTCTGACAGAAATGATATTTCAAAGCAGACTGCTAGAGAATGAAGATTCGAGTTTCAATTCATCTTATAGGAAAAAGTTCCAGCAGAGCTAATTTTAAAGGGGCCTGTGTGGCAAACGATCTCGTTACGCTTTGTGTACACATAAGACTTATTCGGTCTAAATGAGTAAACGGATCCTACTATGAGTTGTCTTTCACAGAAATGGAACCTGAAGAAAGCGTTTCATAAGAAATCGGTACGTTTGTCTTAGAGTCTTTTGTTCGTCCTTTTTTTTTTTTCCTGAGGTGAATTTCCCATGGCTAGGTCTCAGGAGGCGTTCGGACATTTTTAAAGTCACGTTCTACCGTAGGCCGAGTGGCAGCCTGCCCCGCCCCACGGCAGATCCAAAGAAAACTCCATCGGATGTAAGACTGAGACAGTTCAGGCTTTCGATCCGTGGTTTTGGCATCATGATCGCTAGGAATCTTTCAGAGACACAAGTAAACCGGACTAGGTATTTGGTATCCCTCGGGATCTGAGTCAATCGATCGTTGAAAGAACTTTGAAATTGTTTCTGGTGGGCCTTTTTCCTACCCCTCTGAAGGAAACGGGGCCACAGACATAGCTGT
>NW_007112410.1:0-542 GCF_000164805.1 Carlito syrichta
GCTAAGTAGCTAGCTAATTAATTCGGCTGGCTAGCCAGCTGGCTACCTAGTTAAATCAGCGAGTTAAATGAACAGGCTAGAAAACTGGCTAGCTAGGTGTCTAGCTAGTAAAGCCAGTTGGCTAGCCAGAGGGATATCTAGTTAAGTCTACTACTTAAGTCAGTTAGTTAGTAGGCTGGCTAACTAGGTGGCTGGCAAGTTATCCAGCTGGTTAGCAGGCTTGTTAGGTAGGTGGCCAGCTAGTTAAGCTGGCTGGCTATCTGGTTGACCAGCAGGGTGGCTGGCTACCTAAGCCAACTCCTATCCAATTGTCCAGTCAGCAGGCTGCCTAATTAAGCTGGCTGGCTAGCAAGCTGGCCAGCCTGCTAGCTGACTGCTGGCTCCCTAGCCAGCTAGCCAACCAGGTAGCTAGCTAGTTAAGCCAGATGGCTAGCAGTGTAGCCAAAAATTTGACTAGCTTGTTAAGTCATCTGGCTAGCCAGCTATCCAGCCAACTTGTTAGTCAGCTACTTAAGTCAGCTAGCAATCCAGCTAGCTAGTTA
>NW_007112411.1:0-1363 GCF_000164805.1 Carlito syrichta
ATGGGGGGAATCTAAGTTAAGGAATATCAAAACATCATAGATATATGCTTCATCTTCTTCTTTCTGACCTGTCTTCTTCCTCCCATGTTTTTAAAACACTTTTCACTTTTTGTAAAATTATGTACACAAAAATGAACAACTGAAATCTGAATTCAAAAGTGAAAAACCACAGTTTAGCAGATTAGTGCTCTACAACAGAACTTTGAAGGAGTTTATGAAATGTGCCTTTCTGTGTGGAAGAGAGCGGCTCGAAGGTAGATGTCACATACCCACTGTCCTATGCAGTGGGCCATGACTTGGCTAGGAGGGTGTGGATCGACTTAAGGGATACCATTTCAGCGTCTCTTTCATCAGGATCCCTTGCTGTTAATGGTGATTTCATTCCTTGCCTTTTCTCTTCGGATTGGCACCAGGAGCGCATCTCCAGCCTTCCTCTGTAACGTTTAGTAGCCTTAGCAAATCCTCCTTGCTCCTGTGGAAAGCTTCCTAATGTTGTTATTCAGAGGAACTGAACCATTCAGTGGGACTGTGTTTCCACATAGTCCCCAGCTCAATTTGGGTTGAAAAGAGAAAAGATTGTAGTGAATTGAAGAAAAAGGGAACACATGACAAGGTACGTTCTTATAAAATCAAGTCTGCAGCCATTCAGGGGAGTAGAAGAGAGGACAGGGACAGAAACAAAGAGTAGATTGCCCATTATGCCTTTGCTTCTAAAGTTAAGATGCTGGACTCTAGCATCCAGTGGCTGTGGAAGAAAAACATGACCAATCACAGGTCCCAGTTATGAGTATGCTGTAGGAGGATAAAGAAGACTGTTTTCTGATTCTTTAGAATCAGCTTATGAGCTACTTGGCTTTAGCCAAAAGACTTTTCAGTCTTGGATGGAAAACTCAATTCAGACTACTAGAACCTAGCTGGGAGAGAAGGAGGCCAATCCAGGAGTAAAGGCATCAGGAAGAGGATAGAGCCAGGTCGTGTATATGGCCAGTCCTCCCGGTGATAACTAGTCGTGGGTCTTATCATTTTCAGGCACAACTTGGAATGATTTGACAGTTAACCTGTGAGCCCGACATGGTGGCGTGCATCTAAAATTCCTTCCAGCTACAAGGAAGGCTGAGTCCACCAGTTGGAGTCTGCGATGCCCATGAGCACCTCACTGCACTCTAGCCTGGGCGACAAGAGTGAGAATTCACACAAAAAAAGAAACAAGATGCCTACAACTCCTAGGACCCTCTTTCTATGATAAATGCCTCAAGGCCTGCTCTTGACTGCAAATGGCATGCCCTTGAACTACTCAAACTCTGAGGAAACTGAAACCCTGTCCCCCTCCTGCCTGTGCTGAGACCTCTTGGAAGCTGCTGAC
>NW_007112412.1:0-851 GCF_000164805.1 Carlito syrichta
CACTGCTTTCCACAGAGGTTGCACTAGTTTACACTCCCACCAACAGTGTAGAAGTGTTCCCTTTTCACCACACCCTCTCCAGCAGCTGTTATTTTTTGAGTTGTTGACAATTGCCATTCTGACTGGAGTTAGGTGGTATCTCAGTGTAATTTTGATTTGCATCTCCCTGATGATTAGTGAGGTTGAGCATTTCTTCATGTGTTTGTTGGCTGCTTGAATGTTTTCTTTTGTGAAGTGTCTGTTCATATCTTTTGCCCATTTTATAATTGGGTTGTTTGTTTTCTTCTATCCAGTACGTTTACTTTTGATTTTTTTGGGGGAGCAGGCGATCACAAACCTTGGAATTAGGTTTCATTAAAAAGGTAATCAGTCTTTTTGTTTTCTTGACTTCATCTTTTCTGTTGGAAATTCTCAGCGTACCATAAAGCATATAGGCAGGAAAAGCCACATGGGCTTTTAAATTAGCCACTCAACTCAAATCCTAGGAGATAGGTTGGTGTGACATTTCAGTTATGAGGTCAATGAGCACCAGCCTTCTGAGAATGTGTGTGCTATGTGACAGTAGACACATGTGTTGGTTAATTTCCCAAGTCTCTTCTACTATGCTTTAGGGTAGCCATGAGTCCACTTCATATGCATTTCTATCATAGTCATCTTAAAGCAACACATTATCTTTTCATAACAAGAATGAAAGTATAAAGGAGAAATGTTGTGCATGATGACACAGGGAACAATGACACAAGGTCATCTTATGACCGCAAGACACAGAGCGAAGTCAAGACTAATGACCCCACTAGTTGGAAATCAGTGGGAAAATCCAAAATTGGTACAGTGGAAAATAAGTAAAGAAG
>NW_007112413.1:0-810 GCF_000164805.1 Carlito syrichta
CAATCACACCATGTATATGCCTGACAATGTTTCTGTTACACATAAGCATATGACTTTAACTTTGAATTTTTTTCTGAGGTACACATTTTGTTCTGAAAGTTGTCTTTTCCCAAAATACAACACAACAATGACTGCTGCTCCTTGGTTAATCGTCTATTAATGTCAGGGGCACATATAAGCTCTCTCAAAATGCAGGGTGTACCTACCTAAACGGTCAATAGTTGATCATCTTTCGAAGGACATCGTAACACTTCCATGTATCTGGGATGCAGAATGGCTAAAAAATGTGAGGAAACGGCGTGTCATACTCACATACTCTTGATGTAGGAGCCTCCAGGTTCAAGAAACATTCTTCCTGCCGAGAAGCATCAAGACGGTTAGTTTTAAGAATTGTTCTTTTTTTTTTTTTGAGTGAGAGTCTTACTCTGTTGCCCAGTCTGGAGTGCAGTGGCACGCTCCAGCAATCCTTCCGCCTCAGCCTTCCGAGCAGTTGGAACTATAGGCACACACCACCACACCTGGCTAATTTATTGATTTATTGTAGAGACGAGGTCTCACCACATTGCCCATGCTGGTCTTGAACTCCTGGGCTCTAGCTATCCTCACGCCTCGGCCTCCCACAGTGCTGGGTTGACAGGCTTGAGCCACCACACCCGATCAAGAATTTTTTTTTTAATCACAGAAACGAACCGCTGCAACTCATAATAGCTTACTTAAAATATGATTGCATCCAAGGACATTCAAAATATTTAAGTATATTGTAATGTTAAAAAAGCAGGTAACAATAACATGTAAGCATGATCCCAACTT
>NW_007112414.1:0-1020 GCF_000164805.1 Carlito syrichta
CTTTGCCTACTGTGATTCTAATGAAAGAGACCCAAATATTCCTCAATGCCTGGCCTCCTACCCCTCTAGAAAGGCACTAAACTGCTAAGCATTGTGTAAAAGTTTAAAAATCTCTATTGGACATGACATGAACAAGCTGAATGATTCCACTAGTTTCTCTTTCACCGGTACAATAATGGCACTAAGTGCAGAATTTACCTTGTGTCTGAACAAGGCTCTTTTGAAAACTTTAAAGTATTTTGCAGCATAGGTAAGATTAATCAGGAGAGCCAGTGCAAATACCAACCAGCAATGTGTACCTGTGTGATGATGGTGACTCACTCACCCTCTCCCAGCCTCAGTTTCTCACTTTTCTTGATCACATAGAGTTGTTGAAAGGTTGAAATGAGGTTATGTAAATAGTTATACTTGTTTATTATAAAATACGAATGTCCATGTTTTTTGTTCTCTGTACACATGCACATAATCCTTTTATGGAAAGGAGAAGCATATGGGCATTTCTTGCTCTTTTGTCATCCATATTGTTTTTCTGCCTATCTGCCAGGGTGTGTTTATTATGCAGACGTTTTCTGTGTTCCCATAAGTGTTTTTGTACATCACTGCTTTTAGTCTATGACAAATGTGTAAACTCCTGTGACCTCTGTGGCAGAGACAGTCCTAGGTGTCTTAGCTTGATTCCTATTTGAGGGACCTGATTGGATTCACATAGTTCAGCCCCAAATAAGTAGATAAAAAGTATTTTTAAAATGCTTTGGGTTCGTCTAAGTAAAATATTAGCCTTTTATAAGGACTGTGTAAATTTAGGTCATCTAAGTATGAATAAACTGTATCTTTGGGCATTTTAAGTTTTATGGTTTTGCACTTAACTATAAAAGTATCCGGACCCAGGTCCTAGTCACTGACCACCCCTTATTAGTAAATCTATAGTTTTATCAGATTTATTAGAAATTTTCACTGACCATGGAAGACACATTTTATAAGATTATGGGCAGAATTGGGTTCATCTTATCAACAATTTAC
>NW_007112415.1:0-744 GCF_000164805.1 Carlito syrichta
TGTTTTTACAGCATAACATAGCCTGTCCTGACAGAGCCACTGTCTTAAAGATGTCATTGCAGAACACAGATAGCAAAGGAATTAATTTGTGACTTTCAGTTTCAAAATCTCGGGCCCATGTACACAAATAATACATTTGAATGATCAGCTAAAGATCCGGGCTATCCTTTGCTAGACTAAATAAGGGTTCTTTGGACTTAGAAAAAAAGATGAACTATCTTGGGGAAAGCAGAGTGTGGATGCCAATGTAGCCTTGAGTCTTCTTCCCCTGTGTCTCTAGGAGATGGCAGGTTTCTCTAGACACCTAAGAAAGACTTGGAGATTCAAGGTCTGAAGGAATCTGTGTGCCATTTCAGAAAAATCCTACACCTAGGAGAAGATCATATTTTTCAAAGTGTGTCTACAGCTGAGTCACTTCACAGAGTTCTCACCCTCTCATTGACACAAGATGGAAAGAAGAGGCCCATGCACCCAGAAAATTCATTAAACAGTAAAAGATGTGAAGTGAGGTCTGGCTGACCTGAAAAAGCCTACTGTTTGGGGATAGGGGAGAGTGTAGTAGCTCTCCCCAGTGACTCTGTAACTAACTAATTATGCAAGACCTCTCCAGCTCCAGTTCTACCCAACTCTCCAACTACATTCCCTGTCATTTACATTGATGTGCCCTCTTTTAGCCATATGAAGTTGATTATGCTTCCCTAATTCTACCAGCTGTTCCATGCCTCTGCATGTTATTTGCTCTCC
>NW_007112416.1:0-1239 GCF_000164805.1 Carlito syrichta
CGGGCTTGGTGGCTCAGTCTGTAATCCCGTGCTTTGGGCGGTTGAGGTGAGTGAATTGCCTGAGCCCGCGAAGTATTTTCTGACTAACTTCTATGTGCCAGGCTTCACAGTGAGCCCCAAGGATCAAAGGTGGAATTGCACCATTTCTTATTACAAATGATCATTCTGTAAGAAGGGGGAGAGAGCCGGGCTCGGTGGCTCAGCCTGTAATCCTGCACCTTTAGGAGGCTGAGGTGAGTGGATTGCCTGAACCCGCGGGTTCGAGACCCGCCTGGGCAATTTGGTGAGACCTCACCTCTACAACAAATCAAAACTTAGCCGGGCGTAGTAGAGTGCGCCTGTAGTTCCAGCTACTTGGTAGGCTGAGGCGGCAGGATCGCCCGAGCCCAGCAGGTCGAGGCTAAGGTGGCTGGGAACGGCCACTGCACTCCAGTCTGGGAGACAGTGTGAGACTCCAACTCAAAAAAAAATAAAAAGAAGGGGGAGAGAGGGAAGCCACTTGAATAAATATGTGGATAACAGGGTTATGGAGCAATAATGGAGAAATTGATAAAGTCCTAGTGAACTTCAGGGAAACTGTTAATTCTAGTTAACCTCTCTAACCTGTTTCCCCATTTTTATAATGGCGACTAATATCAGCACTATCTCATAGTGTTGTTAAAAATACTAAATGACGCAATAAATATGAAATGTTTAGCACGGTGTCTGGCACATGGTGTGAGCTGCTGTCATTATTTTTGGGGAAAAGTGTTATAATGATTATTAGAAGTCAGAGAAAACTCACTGAGCAGTAACATTAGAACTGGGTCTTCAAGAATAGGGAGAGAGAAGAAGAAACAAGAGTCCTGTTTGGAAGGGCAAGAAGCATTTCAAGCAAAGGTACAGAATCGGAGAAAGGCATACTGTGAACCTTTGAAGAAAGATGAGTGAAGCAGTTGCTAGAACAGATAGCATGATGGAAGATGGCTCTCATCTGCAAAGAACCATGTACTCTATGCCAGAACGCTTAACTTCATCCTGTGTCTAGTACACAGTCATTAACAATGTTCAAGCAGCAAAGTTGCATGATCAAATGTATGTTTTTAGGAAGACGGCAGTAACGAGACTAGAGATAGTTAGACCATGATATTATTATTATTATTATTATTTGAGTCGGAGTCTCACTCTGTCACCCAGATTGGAGTGCAGTGGCCGCTCCCGGCCACCGCAGCCTCGGCCTACTGGGCTCCGGCGATCCTG
>NW_007112417.1:0-615 GCF_000164805.1 Carlito syrichta
ATCTGTCAGTGTGGTCAGGTGCCCATCAGTCTTCCAAACTAACTCAGTCACATCTCAAGCAGGGGAAAGGCACTTTCTTTTCCCGACTGCTCCTGTTGATTTCATTTTAGGGCACGGAGGGGTGTCACCACTGCTTCCTTTTTTATTTTTTTGAGTCAAAGTCTCACTGTCACCTTGGCCGGAGTGCCATAGCATGCTCACAACCACTGCAGCCTCAACCTGCTGGGCTCAGGTGATCCTTCTGCCCCTGCCTTCCAAGTAGCTGGAAACACAGGGGTGCGCCACCATGTCCAGCTATTTTTTGATTTATTTTAAAGATGAAATAAATTGCCCAGATTGGTCTCGAACCCCTGGGCTCAGGCAATCCTCTGACTTCAATCTCCCAAAGTGCTGGGATTACAGGTTTCACCTACCATACCCAGCACTGCTTCCTTTTATAAATTCTTCCACCCATCTGGGTGGTGACAGAGTTGCTGTCCTCTTTCTGTCATTACCACCGCTGGTCCGGCTCTTATCCGTTGTCTCAACATGTGGTGTGTAGGGAACTCAGTATGAGTTCCCATGAAGCATACAGATACCAGAAGTACTCTAGGGTCCTTGGTGGTGGCGCTGTGA
>NW_007112418.1:0-395 GCF_000164805.1 Carlito syrichta
CTTTTCTTCATTTGTGCGGTTTTTCCCCCTCCCTACTTTTTCCTTCCCTCCACGTCACCGTCTTCTTTAATTCTGTTATTCAGGGGTAAAGGGATTGGTTTTACTTCTGTTTGTTCAATCTCCTATTCTTTATGTATGTCCTCTTACTTTGTTCAATTCTGAAGTTGCACTGTAGGTTGGATGTGGTCCTTTTTGCAGTTTTGAGATGTACTTAAGGGGAGAACTGTGACTCAAAATCTGTCTGCAGGTCCTGGTATTCGCTGACAGGTGTGTGGATAATGTGGAACCCACTTCCCACTGCCCTGGAATCTGTCCGTGCAGTGTGGCTGTAAGTTTACTCCCTGAAATAAAATGTGGCTAGCACAGGGGAGAGAATGGATCAGATAGTGGGTTGA
>NW_007112419.1:0-754 GCF_000164805.1 Carlito syrichta
GTTGCCTGGGAGCCTTCCCTTTGATTTGCTGGTCATACTGAAAATTGACTGAGGCTCCCCTGGATGCAGAATAACTTTCAATCAAACTTAATTAAGGGAAGACCAGTCATTTTTATCTCGAGTTTTCTCTCAGGCAGTGCTTTTCTTCTAATTAGAACTTGAGAACATCCCCCTGTCAGTGATGCCTTGGGCTACAGAGCAGTGGCCATTCTTGGTGACCTGACAGGCACCTCCAGGAGAGGTGCAGACCCATCCATGGGTTCATTTGCAGGGGATGCACTAAATCACTCCCATCCTGGCCATGGAGAGGCTCCCAGCTTTTACCTTTAGAAGGATTCTACATTTCCAAATGACCCCATTGGCCAGGACTATAGATGACAACATCTTGGCAAACAGTTGTGCATAGTGCCCCGTGGCATCACTGGCCAGTTGGCAGCTCCTGACTCCAGGAATCTGCCTGTGTGTCTGCCTGCTGGTGACCTCCCAACATGGCGGGACAGAAGGACCTGACTGTCTAAAGAGGAGCCCTAGGTTGAAATTATGTCCTTTTTCAGTGTGGCTTTAGAGGCAGGAAGAGTTTGCACTGATGGACACAACCAAGCATTTCAGAGACTGTGAGTTACCTGGGGTACCAGCTGCCGGGGCCTGTCATATCACAAGGTGTCACAGGTGGAGGTGTACAGGAGGATTCAATCACGTGGCATTTGGATATCCCATTTCTCATATTTGAGGTAAGTCTTTCCTGCAAAGCTGT
>NW_007112420.1:0-1096 GCF_000164805.1 Carlito syrichta
GATTCATCAACCCAAAAGAATCAACGGTATCCTAGCTGTCTTTATTTGAACTACACGTATTGACAGAGCAGTTATGGTAATTTTTCTTTTTGCTTCGAGTTTGTTTCCTCAGGTAATTGTGCCGAAGTGTACGTGTTAAAAAGTATCAGTGTATATAAAATAGTAAACGAAATAGCAAATAATTATGCTGTGAATATCATTTTGACTTTTCATTAGATGTAAGTGTTCATTTCTTAGATATCAATATTTATTTTAAGCAGGCAGATTTGCAAAATATCAACAACATGAGATTAGGGTCTATAGACCAGCAGAGTTCTTCAAACAGATTTAGCAATATACCTTGAACACATTGTCGTGTTTTTAAGCTACAGTGTCTCATTTCACAGTTGAGGGAAAGATATTTGTTTATCTGTTGTTTTGAGGATCAAATGACACAATGTATTGAAAAAACCCAGAGTAGTATTGACATATTACTATTGCATTCAGGAAGTAACTTAGATGAATAATCCAGCAGGGCTGAACTTTTTGTTTTTAGATTCTCAACTTAAATCAACATAATGAAAGTGTGGGTCACAGTGACATTTCTTTCATTGCTTAACAATAAATCTATGGACCTAAACAATCACTAGAGATGTAAGAAGTTGGAAAGGTAACAAAAAATCTTTAAGTCTTGACACCAGTTTTTTCACAGTTTGTTAATAAGGACAGTAGTCTAACTTTCATGAATTCCAAACCTGGAAATTGTAATATTAAAAATACATAAGGTTCCACTGTTCAGCTATTTGCTTATGCGTAGTGTTTTATTCTTCAGAATGCTTCCACCCAATTTCAAAATAGTTAGTGTTAGAGTATGGTATTGCACTTTTCTATGGTCATGCCTCTTTGGACTTACATTGTTTAAGGTTGGCAGGTGGCCAAAGTTGTGTAAAGTTGCATGTCCATTATTGGTTGTGCATCAGAAGAGGCTGGCTGAGTGCTGTTTCAACAATACACTGGAATGCCACCCAGCCCAGTCTCAGCAGGGTTCTGAGAGTCCAGCAGAGCAGAGTAGTTCGAGTGTGTGTGTGAATGTGTGAATGAGAGTGTACAGTACAGA
>NW_007112421.1:0-711 GCF_000164805.1 Carlito syrichta
GTGCATATATGTTTAAGATAAATGTTTCTTGCTGTGAATTAAAACTTTTATCACTATTTAGTTAGTGTCTTTCTGTCTTTTTTAACTTTTGATGGTTTGAAATTTGCTTTGTCTTATATCAGAATAGTCACACTTACTCTTTTCTGCATTTTATTTACTAGAAAGATACTTTTCCAACCTTTAACTTTGAGCCTACAGTTACCCTTTGCAGTGAGGTGAATTTCCTGGAGGCAGCAAAATGTTGACTGCTAGTCATTGGAGACTATATTAACTCATTTGCAACCACTGATGTGAATTCACGTCATTCCAAATTCTGTTCCTGGTTGCCAGAGATGTGAATTTACATCATTGCAAATTCTGTTTCTGAATGCTGCAGTGTTGCCATATGTATGTGTTATTATATTTTGCTTGAAAATGAATAGTCAGGCAAGGAGAGAGAAAGTTAATTGAGATGACTATCTGATATCTACTGTGCAATGTTGCTGATTTACATAGTTGGTAAAAAATCACAGATTGTCCATAACTTTGTTGCAATCAGTGTTGTATACTTGTATTTTGATAATTTCATGGATTTTCAGACTTCAAAGTTAGAAATAATTTACCATAATTATGGAAAATAAAGAAACTTATACTGCTGGTCTTCGGTGGCTCAGCCTGTAATCCCGCACCTTGGGAGTCTGAGGTGAGTGAATTTGCCTGAGCCCGCGGGTT
>NW_007112422.1:0-1100 GCF_000164805.1 Carlito syrichta
CCAGCCGACTAGTTAAGTCAGCTCACCGGTTGGCTCACTCGCCGGGCGACTAGTTATGGCAGAGCATGCATAGGCAAATTAACCAGCCAACTAGTTAATTCAGCTGACCAGTCAGCTCACTCGCCAGCTGACTAGTTACGTCAGCTCACCTGTCGGCTCACACTCTGGCCGACTACTTAAGTCAGCTAAACGGTCGGCCTACTAGCTGGGCCACTAATTAAGTAAGCTAACCAATCGGTCGACTAGTGGGCCAACTTGTCAGCTGACAAGTTAGGTCAGCTAATTAGTCGGCCGACTAGTTAGGTCAGCAAACTACCCATCCAACTAATTAGCTGAGCTGACTAGGGGTCCAACTCGTCATTCAACTAGTTAACACAACTAAATAGTCGGCCGACTAGTCGGCCGGTTTGTTAACCCAGAGAACAAGTTGGCCGTGTAGTCTGCCAACCTGTTAAATAAGCTAACTAGTCAGCCGACTTGTCAGCCTACAAGTTAAGTCACCTAGCTAACTCGTTAACCATCTAGTTAAACCAGCTATTTAACTTATTTACCAACTAGTTAAAACAGGTATATAACTCATTAACAGACTCGTTAATTTAGCTAGCTATCTGATTAGCCAACTAGTAAAGTCAGCTAGCTAAGTCAGCTGGCTAACTAGCTAGCTAACTATGTCAGCTAGCTAAGTCAGAGATCTAACTATTTAATTCAGTTATTTATTCTTTCACCTAACTAGTTAGCTAATTAGTTAAATCAGCTGGTTATTCAGACAGTTAAATAGTTAGCTAACTATTTAATTCAGGTAGATAAGTCAGCTATCTGAGTAGTTAAGTGAGGGAGCTAAGTCAGCTAGTTAAGTCAGCTTCTAATTTAGTCACCTGATTAAGACAGCTAGCTAGCTAGTTAGCTAAAGTGATAAGTCAGCAGGTTGAGTCAGGTTGCTGGCTAGTTAACTAATGGGTTAATTCAGCAGGTTGAGTCAGCTAGCTAGCTAGTTAGCAAATTGGTTGAGTCACCTACTTGACTAGGCTAGATAGCTAGTAAACTAACGTTAAAGTCAGCTGGAAGGTCACTAGATAGCAAGATAGCGAATGAGTTATGTC
>NW_007112423.1:0-732 GCF_000164805.1 Carlito syrichta
TTATGCCTCCAATGTGAACCAAGGCAGTGGCACGAGGACTTCCAGGGCTCATAATTTGATATCATCAGATGATTGCTCAGGGGCAGAGGTACAATCGCTGTGCCAGCAGCACTTGTATGTATTTGTTTTTCTGCCATGTTCCTGTAGGCCTCCATCATTCAGTTTTTAAATAGTTTGTGCTTGTATTTCACCAGTCCATAATCAATGCCATCCCCGAGCAAGGCGATGTAAATTCTCAAGTACAGGTGTAGCTGCCTGCCCGGGTGCACCCACAGACTCTGTCTGACAAATGAAAGAGGGGCGGCCATGCAGAGACTGTCAGCTCTCAGTGTGTGTAGACAAGGAGATCAAAGTCTGCAGGAATTTCGTGCCCATCCGTGTTGTCGTGCCTGTGGCACCTAACGCCATTAGAGGGGGCTGGGTGTGGCTTGGCGCAGGCAGCAAAGTGACGTTTCCTTTCGCCCAAGCCTTGTGATCGTTGGACCGCGCTGCTCAGGTAGCCTTTCACGCAGTGCCCTGAAAGACTAGCCAAAACTGGGCTAGGCCACTCCCCACACCTGTGTGAGCCTGCCTATTCCCTCAACCCCAACGGTCATCATTGCTTCTACCAACTCCCTATCTCTGACCCAGAACCTTAAAGCCCACACTCTAGTGACAGTCTCCGGGAATGAAATACCTGCTCCCTGCATTGTCTGTCATCTTTTTCTTCTTGAAATGACCTCTGTGGATTGC
>NW_007112424.1:0-713 GCF_000164805.1 Carlito syrichta
TAAGAAAGATTTGAGTGTTTGGGCGGGAAGGAAAAGATAGAAAAAACCTAGAATCTTATATGAAGTTTGATTAGATCATTTCTTCATATTTTCTAAATTGCTGGCCTTTCCAACATTAATTTTATAGTCTAGGCTAAAAAGTTGAACAAGCTCATATTTTGCTGCTTTAAAGAGGTGTCTGTTTCTTATTCTATATCACTTAGTTTATTTTACAACGCTGAAGTGTGTTACGCTTGGTGTGTCCCAGGTATTGTTTAAATATGTCAGAAAGATCAGCTCATTTGCCAAAAGAACTTTATGAGGCAAGTACTTCTTGGAGTCCCACTTCACAGATGTGGAAACTGAGGCCCAGACAGCCAGAGGGTCAGAGTCTGATGGTCTCCACCACCCGGGCTTCTAGCCCACACACTGTGTTCTCTCCCTCGTTTGCTTCCATGACCCACACAAAACTTACATCTGCTGTTGCTTTTTCTCTAATCTTGACCCTTTTTAGTCATAAACAAGAAAAAGAGCAAAGTTGTGTTTCCTCTAACTTTCACGAAATCTTTCTTTTCAGGCTTCTCACTTGGCATAAGAGAAGTTACAGCACTAATCTGACTCAATACTGGAAATATAAGTGCCTTGTATGTTTTAGAAGAGGGTTCAGAGCGATGGATCAGATAACCCCCACACCACGTAGTTGACAGAACACAGGTAGTGTGCCGCTACCCTTA
>NW_007112425.1:0-485 GCF_000164805.1 Carlito syrichta
TCTGTCTGTGTTCCAGAATCTGTTTTCTCAGTGTCGGATTTCCCAGGGGTCTGTGTAAGACCTATATTCTTCTTTTGGTTTTTCTTCATTTGTGTAGTTTTTCCCCCTCCCTACTTTTTTCTTCCCTCCACGTCACTGTCTTCTTTATTTCTGTTATTCAGGGGTAAAGGGATTGGTTTTACTTCTGTTTGTTCAATCTCCTATTCTTTATGTATGTCCTCTTACTTTGTTCAATTCTGGAGTTGTACTATAGGTTGGAGGTGGTCCTTTTTGCAGTTTTGAGATGTACTTAAGGTGAGAGCTGTGATTCAAAATCTGTCTGCAGGTCCTGGTATTCGCTGAAAGGCGTGTGGATAATGTGGAACCTACTTCCCACTGTCCTGGAATCTGTCCGTGCAGTGGGGTTGTAGGTTTACTCCCTGAAATAAAATGTGGTTGGCAGAGGGGAGAGAATGGAGCAGATAGTGGGTTGAAGAGGGGAGTGG
>NW_007112426.1:0-1246 GCF_000164805.1 Carlito syrichta
TCCCACTCACAACCTTAGACAGATCATCAGGACAAAAAATCAGCAAGGAGATCCAGAACCTCAATGAGACTCTGGACCAAATGGACTTAATTGATACCTATAGAACACTCCATCCAAAGACCACAGAATACACATTCTACTCATCACCACATGGAACATATTCTAAGATCGACCACATAATTGGACACAAATCAAGTATAAGCAAATTTAAAAGGACTGAAATTCTGCCATGCACCTTTTCGGACCACAGTGGAATAAAAATAAACATTGACACCAACAAAGTCCCCCCAAAACCCACAAAGACATGGACACTAAACAGCATGATGCTAAATAACTCCTGGGTCAATGATGACATCAAAATAGAGATCAAAAGATACCTGGAAACAAATGAAAATAAAGAAACATCTTACCAAAATCTCTGGGATGCCTTAAAAGCTGTAATAAGAGGGGAATTTATATCCCTACAAACACACATGAGGAAAATGGAAGGAACAGAAATTGACAACCTAACAAGCCACCTAAAGAAGCTGGAAAAGCAAGACCACAAAAACCCTAATTTCAGCAGAAGAATCCAGATCACCAAAATAAAAGCCCAAATCCAGGACATAGAAGACAAAAAGATAATACAAAAAATCAATGAAACAAAAAGCTGGTTCTTCGAAAGGGTAAACAAGATTGATGGTCCCCTAGCTAGACTGACCAAAAAAAAAAAAACGAGAAAAAAACCAAATAAGCATAATCAGAAACACAAAAGATGAAGTCACATCTGACCCTGAAGAAATACAAAAGATCATTAGAGACTACTACGTACACTTGTATGGAAACAAACTTGAAAACCAGAAGGAAATGGAAGACTTTCTGACATCACACAACCTACCTAGGTTGGAACAAGAAGAAATTGAGACCCTAAATAAACCAATAACAATCAAGGAAATCGACCACGTAATAAGAAAACTTCCTACAAAAAAAAGCCCTGGTCCAGATGGCTTTCCAGCAGAATTCTACAAGACATTTAAGGAGGAGCTGATACCAATCCTACTGAAGGTATTCCAGGTGATTGAAAAAGATGGAACTCTCTCCAAATCATTTTACGAAGCCAACATCACATTGATACCCAAGCCAGGTAAAGATCCAACAAAGAAAGAGAACTACAGGCCAATATCTTTGATGAACATAGATGCTAAAATTCTCAACAAGATCCTAGCAAACCGGATTCAGCAATACATCTCAAAAATCATCCATCATG
>NW_007112427.1:0-502 GCF_000164805.1 Carlito syrichta
CTGAATGTCTGGTAAATTTTTTAACATGTCTCACTCTAGGGCAAAGCACATGGGCTTACTGTCCATTACAACAGATTCAAGTTTTCTAATTCAAGGTTTATCTCCTGTGGATCAACATATTTTGTGTTTTATACACAGGGTCTCATTTTGTTGCCCAAGCTGGCTTGCAGACATGGTGTCATTCTCGATTCTTGGGCTCAATGATCCTCCTTTCTCATCTTCCTGAACAGCTAGAGGTGCCAGTGTGTTCCAGGCATGGAATCTTGCTATGCTTATCAGGCTGGTCTCAAACTTTTGGCCTCCAACAATTCTCCTAGATAAGACTCCCACAATATTGGAGTTGTGGGCATAAGTCACTGAATCCAACCTGTATCATATGACAAAATAGTACTCAGCAGTTAAGGAAAAAAGGAACTAATAATGCTCATCACAACATAAATGATTCTTCTTCTTTTTTTTATTTTTTGAGTTACATTCTCACTCTGTCACCCAGACTGGATGC
>NW_007112428.1:0-3207 GCF_000164805.1 Carlito syrichta
GATATACCTCAGGGAGTTTTAGTATCACATGTATTAAAGTGCAATTATAGGGGAGGAATCACAGTCTTTGGGAACTTAAACAATTCTACATCCTTAATATCCTGCCTAGGAACAGATCGTGGTTTCAGGGGCCTATAGATTTTCCACAATTTTAACTAGAAGCATACTTTTTGATTCTTTTAAAAAGATACTATTTTCTTTATCACAACATGCAATGTAGTACTTCCCATGAAGTTGTAGATAACTTTAGAAGGGACAGGTTGTTGGGGCACCTGTGTTAACCCCATCTGATGAATTCACCTCCTTCCATGAAATTCAGCCATCAGTATCAGTGAACAGAACAACCTCAATCCCAGGACAACCCAACACTCCTTCCTGGTTACAGCACCCTCAAAATGCGCTTGTGTCAATAACTCCAAGAGAGAGTTTTTCTTTCTCTCTCTCTCTTTTTTTGAAAACAGGATTTATTGAGAAGACAGAAAAGCTGCCACAGTAGGAGGGGACCTGAGGGTGTTGCGCAGGGAAGAGTTTTTCAATAGGGATGTTCTTGGGTTGTATACATAATCACAGTCTATTTTTTCTCAAACAATGGTGCCAATGTTTCAGTCACACTGTAAACACAAGCATGATCTGTGGACCATGTTTGTGGTGGACAGGACTGCCAAGATGATTTTTAGGACCCAGTACAAAATGAAATTTTGAGGATCCTTGTTCAAAAATTATTAAGAATTTCAAGATGGTTTATTTCAAGGTCAGCAAACCAAGCAGGAAGTCCCTGAGTGTGGGGTCATTCTCAACTGCTGCATTGATGTTTGTAAAACTGGCCATGGCAGTGGGCATCCCAGTTTGGGAAGAAACAGGCAGATCATCCCCTGCCCTTTCCCAAAGTACTAATGCCAGCAGTGTATGTTTGCTAGTCCCTGTACTACTGATGTGCCTGGAAGGGGGTGGGTAGCAGTTAAAGATACTTTCTTTTGAAAGTCAAGCAGCAAACTCTAAAGACCAGCCAGGCCAGTTTTGTTTGAAAAGACCAAATAACCAGAGACTGATGGCTCTCATGGAAATGCTAAAGATGACTAATTCACAGACTTATCCAAAACCCCTTTTTGAAGTTGACAGTTTACAACCCTGCTTGCAGACTCTGCTGCCCAGCTGTTCCTGGAGACCATTTGTTCTTTAAAAGATCTGATTTTTCTGAACACCAACTGTAAATTCCAAAGAGAATGTGTAATCACTCAACACGACCCCCTCCCTTACCTAAACAAGGGTATAAGACCCCTCTTCTTCCATTCTGTGGGACTCAACCTGGAAGGTGTAATAAAGTGCCACTTCCTATAATAGTCTCGGTGTCATGATCTCTCTGTCTTCCCACTACACTACAAGCTATGTCCTTGCACAAAAATTCACATGGGCTTTCCTGTGTCCCGCTAATTCTTTTTTTTTAATTTGAGTTAGAGTCTCACTCTATCACCCAGACTGGAGTGCAGTGGCTGCTCCCAGCCACTGCAGCCTCAACCTGCATGGCTCTGGTGATCCTTCCACCTCAGCCTTCCAAGTAGCTGGAACTGCAGGAGTGCACTACCATGCCTGGCTAATTTTTTGGTTTATTGTAGAGATGAGGTCTCACCAAGTTGCTCAGGCAGGTCTCAAATTGGCAGGCTCAGGCAATCCACTCACCTCAGCCTCCCAAAGGTGTGGGATTACAGGCTGAGACACCGATCCTAGCTTCCTGCTAATTCTGAAGCTCATCCCTTCTGTCTTCACCCCTGGAATTATTCTAGATGCCACATTAGGTAATTAAGACAGTTTTATACCCAGACAAGGAATGAGTCAAGCAAGGGTTCATTGAGTCATTTCTGAATATGTGAACAAGGAGGATTTGGTACAACTTCACACCGGGGTACAGTTGGGCATATCAGTGTCTCCATGAGTGTTTCTGGTTATTCTTCATCTTCCTTCTCCACAGAGAGGCTTTTCCACCCTTGGGGACATTAGGATTCTTATGGGTTTCTGATTGAAGAAAAGAAAAGGGGAATGGATCCTTGTTGGCTCTGCAAAAGGTTACAATCTGTTTGCAGGCAGGACACTTTTGCAGTGACTTTCTTTCAGCCTCAGTCCACCATACATATTTGATGAATGAAAACAGAGACATGGACCCACTGACTAGGATGCTACCTCCAGGAATAGGCAGGAGCTGGGCTTGGAACTTTCCCCTTGATATGACTTGGCCTTTCTTACCATTGGAGAAAGACGCATTCTTTCATTTATGTTCCCAGTAAGTTCCTGCTGAATGCTGACTCTGAGTGGAGTTTGTTATTACGTCCAGGGGAGACACAGAGAAGAATGAAGCCAGGTGCCTCATGCAGCTGAAATTCGGGTTCTAGTAGAGGCCATTGAGCACATGGACCATTCCTGCAGGAGTCTTATCATGAATTAGATGCACCTCCAGGCTCAGGGGCCCGCATATGTTCAAACCCTCCAAGGTCCTTGAGGCTTCCAGCAGTGTGTTTACATGGTCACTTGTTCTTAAAGAATGTAGATGTCAGATATTTTAACCACAGACTGTTAAGCTTATGGTCGTAGTATACAGTTAAGTTTCGCCAGGTTCAGTGGCTCAACCTGTACTCCCACGCCTTTGGGAGGCTGAAATGAGTGGATTGCCTGAGCCCATGGGTTCGAGACCTGCCTGGGCAGCAAGACCTCATCTCTACAATAAATCAAAAAATCAGCTGGGCGTGGTAGCACATGCCTGTAATTCCGGCTACTTGGAAGACTGAGGCAGAAGGATTGCCGGAGCCCAGCAGGTCGAGGCTGTGGTGGCCAGGAGCAACCACTGCACTCTAGTCTGGGTGACAGAGTGAGACTCCAACTCAAAAAAAAAAAAAAAAAGAAGTTTCACCGCTTGCAAATCCTCATTGCTCTGCCTATTTTTTCCTCCTCTCCCTCTTCTTCTAATAGATCATGACTTTGGTGTGACATCTAATCCCTGGTGAGCACTAAATTTATTTATACATTTTACTGTTTTCACAATTTTGCCTTTTTCCAGATGCTATATTGTTGGAATTATACAATTTATTGCCTTTACACATTAGTTTCTTTTACTTTGTCATACATATCCATACTTCCTGTGTCTTTGTGGCTTGATAACACACCCCTTTTTAGTGCTGAGTAATAATATTTCATTACTTTGTTGGACCATGGTTTTTT
>NW_007112429.1:0-681 GCF_000164805.1 Carlito syrichta
CTTGATCTATACGCCTATTCCTATACCAATACCAAGCTGTTTTGATGATTGTAGCTTTATAGTAGAGTTTGAAGACTGGTAATGTGATACCACCTGCTTTGGTTTTTTTTGCTGAGAATTGTTCTGGCTATTCTTGGATGTTTGAGTTTCCATATGAATTCCTGCGTTGTTTTTTCTAGGTCTGAGAAGAATGTTGCTGGTAATTTGATGGGTATTGCATTGAATCTGTAGATTGCCTTAGGTAAGATGGACATCTTCACAATGCTGATTCTTCCAATCCATGAGCATGGGATATTTTTCCAGTTGTTTGTGTCATCTTTGATTTCTTTGAGCAGTGTTTTGTAGTTTTCATTGTAAAGGTCTTTCACGTCTCTGGTTAGGAAGATGCCAAGGTATTTCATTTTTTTGGTGGCTATTGTGAATGGAATTGTGTTTTTTATTTGGGTTTCTGTTTGTTTATTATTGGTGTAAAGAAATGCCATTGTCTTTTGCACATTTATTTTGTATCCTGAGACTTTGCCAAAGACCTTTATCAGTGTAAGGAGGTTTTTGACAGATTCTCTTGGGTTTTCAAGGTATACAATCATATCATCTGCAAGGAGAGATAATTTGACTTCCTCTTTTCCTATCTGGATACCCCTGATTGCCTTCTCTTCTCTGATTGCTCGAGCCAGGACTTCC
>NW_007112430.1:0-597 GCF_000164805.1 Carlito syrichta
CAGGGGTGCTGGATTTTATCAAAAGCTTTTTCTGCATCTAATGATATAATCATGTGGTTTTTGTTTTGACATCTGTTGATGTATTTAATAACATTTATGGTTTTACACATGTTGAACCAGCCTTGCATCCCAGGAATGAAGCCTACTAGGTCATGATGGATGATTTTTGAGATGTATTGCTGAATCCGGTTTGCTAGGATCTTGTTGAGAATTTTAGCATCTATGTTCACCAAAGATATTGGCCTGTAGTTCTCTTTCTTTGCTGAATCTTTATCTGGCTTGGGTATCAATGTGATGTTGGCTTCGTAAAATGATTTGGGGAGTGTTCCATCTTTCTCAATCGCCTGGAATACCTTCAGTAGGATTGATATCAGTTCCTCCTTAAATGTCTTGTAGAATTCTGCTGGAAAGCCATCTGGTCCAGGGCTTTTTTTTGTAGGAAGTTTTCTTATTACGTAGTCGATTTCCTTGATTGTTATTGGTTTATTTAGGGTCTCAATTTCTTCTTGTTCCAACTTAGGTAGGTTGTGTGATGTCAAAACGTCCTCCATTTCCTTAAGGTTTTCAAGTTTTGTTTCCATACAAGTGTACGTAGTA
>NW_007112431.1:0-930 GCF_000164805.1 Carlito syrichta
ATGAACTTTACCTGAATCTTATAATTTAGGAAGAATTAACTAAAAGTGAATAATAGACTTGAACATAAATGTAGACTATAGCTCATAAAAATAGAAAATCTGGGTGTCCCAAAGTTATACAAAGTATTCCCAGACTATTATAAATGAAAGTCATTGCTCCAATGTCTATTTTTCTAGACTCTAATCTAAGAATTGTATTGTATATAAAATGCATAATGCATTCCTGCCTTGTGACCAAAACTTATAAAATAGACATATGTCAAACATGCTTCCAGATTTTTATAATAGACACAGTTTATTGGCTTATTTACAATATGTTCACCATGGCAGATAAATTTGACACATAATTGGCCATTCAGAAATTAAAAATCTAATTTCCACTTCAAAACTTTATCTTCCTTGGTGAACTCTTTAAAAATTTTCTTAATCGTATATATGTGTAATGCTAATATATATATATATATATATATATATATATATATATATTGCTTTTCTCTATACTCATTCATTCAATCATTCAACAAATGTGGTATATAATCATAATGGTAGCCACTAATTACTAACTATTTAACATGTGTCAAGAAGAGTACTCAACAATTTCTATGCATTAAATTTTGTAACCCCAGCAATAATCTTAGAAAATAGGCACTGTTGTTATTCCCCTCACTTAACCAAGGAAACCGAGGCCCATTACTTATAGTTCTCATTCTAAGTTTTACGATTTCTTCTTCTAAGAAAATGAGTGTCACATTTTTAACTTCTTTCTCTGTTTAAGTAAACATATGAATATAATTTCCTCATTACTAATAAATGTTTGGCATTAATTAGTTTAAATCAGTATAGATACATCACAGTCAATGAGAATGAAAATTACTAAATAAGATAAAACTTAAGACAGAGAAAAAGGACAAAGAAATAATGTGTGGTCTA
>NW_007112432.1:0-823 GCF_000164805.1 Carlito syrichta
TAGATTCTAACTTCAAAAAATTATGATAAACCTTGTTTTAATGAAAGAAGGTTCATACTTGGGTTAAATTCTCTCTCTCTTTTTTTTTTTTTTTGAGTTGGAGTCTCACTCTTGTCACCCAGACTGGAGTGCAGTGGGCGCTCCTGGCCACCGCAGCCTCGACCTGCTGGGCTCCGGTGATCCTTCCGCCTCAGTCTTCCGAGTAGCCGGAACTACAGGCATGCGCTACCACGCCCGGTTGATTTTTTGATTTATTGTAGAGATGAGGTCTCGCTGCCCAGGCGGGTCTCGAACCCGCGGGCTCAGGCAATCCACTCACCTCAGCCTCCCAACGGCACGGAATTACAGGCTGAGCCACCGAGCCCAGCTCTTTTTTTTTTTTTTTTTAGTTGGAATCTCACTCTGTCGCCCAAACTGGAGTGCAGTGGCCGCTCCCGACCACCGCAGCCTCGACCTGCTGGGCTCCGGCGATCCTTCCGCCTCAGCCTTCCGAGTAGCCGGAATTACAGGCGTGCGCTATCACGCCCGACTGATTTTTTTGATTCATTGTAGAGATGAGGTCTCCCTGCCCAGGCGGGTCTCGAACCCGCGGGCTCAGGCAATCCACTCACCTCAGTCTCCCAAAGGCGCGGGATTACAGGCTGAGCCACCGAGCCCGGCTGGGTTAAATTCTCTTAAGCTCCATGCAGGTTAGTATCTGCTGAGGCAGCGCCTGGCATCTTCAGGAGAAGGGCACTTTCCTCTGGTCCATGAGTGAGCAGATGCCTTTGGGAGTAGTAAAGGCTCAGACTTCACTTTCATATTCCTTACTTCTTGGTCTCCT
>NW_007112433.1:0-551 GCF_000164805.1 Carlito syrichta
AATTAATATGTGATGTTGGGCAAATAACAGTCTCTTAGAGACCCACACTCCTTATTTTAAAATATTGTGGCCAGGTACGATGGATCACACATGTAATCCCAGTACCTTGAAAGCCTGAGGTGAGAAGATTGCCTGAGCCCAGGAGTTCAAGACCAGCCTGGGCAACTTGGGGAGACCTCATCTCTACGATAAATCAAAAAATTAGTCGGGCATGGTGGCGCACACCTGTGGTTTCAGCTACTTGGAAGGCTGAGGTGGAAGGATCATCAGAACCCAGCAGATTGAGGCCGTGGTGGCTGTGAGTGTGCCATTGAGGCCGTGGTGGCTGTGAGTGTGCCATTGCACCCCAGGCTGGGCAACAGAGTGAGACTCTGACTCAATAAATAAATAAATAAATAAAAATAAAATATTGAGACAATAATGCTCAACTCAAGTAGGAGATGACTGAACAAGTCAGTAAAAGTTAACCTGCTTAGCCCTGAACATGTTCAATAAATGTTAGCACGTAGTCATTGTCTTCAGCATCATTGTTATTGTTGTCTCCTTCAATT
>NW_007112434.1:0-784 GCF_000164805.1 Carlito syrichta
TGTAAGGAGAATCAACCTCCTTTACACACACACACACACACACACACACACACACACACACACACAAAGAGGCATCCTCTATACTGATAGAAAATCCACTTTAAAAGTGCTTTTAAAAGAATATTAATACAATTATTTTTAATGAACCACATGAGGGGAAAAAAGATTTGCCTACATCCAAACTCATTTCTTCATTTTTATCCAATATTACAAGACAGGTCTATTTCTTGCTTACTAAGATGAAGAAAGCTTTCACAAGTACAAGCTACCCAAAATAATGTTTAATTTGTCCATGGGGAGAGAACCACAGTTTTGCTGCGGTGAACCACATGCTCACCAAGATTGGCATGGAGAACAATATCAGGACAGGCAAAGAAAAAGGAAGAAGTAGAGGGAAGCTGGAAGGGAAGTAGAAAGGAAGAGAAGGGGGAAGAAAGAATACTCTCATTCTCAGAATGGATACAAGGACATTCACGTAGCAGGCTCATTACTGAGGACTTAGCTTTACCAATGCCACTCTGGCTTTCATGACTTAGTATAAATATAGGTTCATCAAGGTCCATTTTTGCAAAGTACATGAGTTTTATTCAAATGGATACTGCATTTAATTTGCTAGGCAAATTGATACTTCATCTATAATTAGACATTCCATCATATTAGAAGACTACTTTATCAACGTGTATACAGTAACTCATTATATT
The DNA here is from genome assembly GCF_000164805.1 of Carlito syrichta. NCBI lineage: Eukaryota > Metazoa > Chordata > Mammalia > Primates > Tarsiidae > Carlito > Carlito syrichta. Next base: position 702 of record NW_007112434.1, read on the forward strand.
AATTTCCCTAAACTATGTCTCTGGAACTGCCACAAGAAAAACTGGTTTTAATATAACACAGGATTATGTGGTGTTGGATGATT
>NW_007112435.1:0-1068 GCF_000164805.1 Carlito syrichta
CAAGTAGCTGGAATTACAGGCGTGCACTACCATGCCTGGCTGATATTTTGATTTATTGTAGAGATGAGGCCTCACCTGCCCAAGCGGGTCTCGAACCCACGGGCTCAGGCAATCCACTCACTTCCACCTCCCAAGGCGCGGGATTACAGGCTGAGCCACCGAGCCCTGCTTGCTGTCATTTCTTTAGTATTTTTGAGATTGGAAATCATCTAAGTTATGAAAAGAATCATAGTTGTTATTTTTTAAATTTGTATAGTTTTATTTGCTCTTCTTATGTTGTTTCACTAGCCATTGTCTATTGATATAATAATATTATTTTTCTGTTTTAGTCTGTGAATGTAGTGAATTATATTGAATTTTTTTAAATGTTGAACTAACTTACACCACAAGCATAAGTTCCATTTTTTGTAAGTATATAACTCTTATTCTATGTTACTCAATTTGATATGTCAGTGAGTAAAAACTTTTGTGTCTAATTTTATAAGTGATCTTGGTTTGTATCTTTCTTTTGATGTCTTTATCTGGTTTTGATATTAGGGTGCTGGAGTCCTGCTCCAGCCGGGTTCAGGGTACCCCAAAGTTGGAGATGGCGTCAGTGATTGGGGGGAAGAAGAGAAAGAAAGAGACTGGACTCCAGTCTAGTGCAGAAGCGATGTGTGTCATTAGGAATTACAACGGGTCTTTTATACACAAAGTCAGATGTGGGAGGGGCGTCCCCCACCACAAGTAACCTTAATCCATGAAAACTTAATCAATGGTTGCCTTTAAACCCTTTTTCATATAGTCTTAAAATCCCATAACAAAGAATACCCTAATCCGTGACTGACATATTCTATAAACCTTTTTCATCCTAAGCTGATTGATTTATGCCAAGTTAAACAATTCTATAGAAGCTTAATTATGTACTTTACAAATGAAATTGGCCCATCCCAGAATGTTTGGAATGTGGCCCAGTTCAAAGTTCACAGTGGGCTACTTGCAAGTAATCTAGCCGCATTCTTTCAGCAAAACGGCTGTCTTCTAAAACTATATCTACAATTTGCACCTTCAATGAATCCTAAGATCATG
>NW_007112436.1:0-699 GCF_000164805.1 Carlito syrichta
TTCCCATATGACCCTGCAATCTCCCTACTGGGAATATACCCTGAAGAACACAAATCACTCTATAAAAAAGATACCTGCACACGTATGTTTATCGCAGCATTGTTCACAATAGCAAGAACCTGGAAACAACCATGCTGCCCATCAAAAGAGGACTGGATTAAAAAAATGTGGTACATATACACGATGGAATACTACGCAGCCATAAAAAAGAACAAAATCATGAATTTTGCAGCAACCTGGATGGAACTAGAGTCTATAATACTGAGTGACCTCACACAGAAACAAAGATCAGAATATCACATGTTCTCACTCATATAATGGACCTTGAACATCCAATGTAATACTATAACAAAATGACTGACGGTACTGGGAAACTATGGGGGGGAGGGGGAGGGGATTAACAGTAGCAAATATCTGTCTGGGGCTGGGAAAACACCTCTTATTAACAGGGTGTCTGAATGAAACGTAATTGTACACCTAACCCTTAACTGTACCCCACAAAACTATAATAAAAATACTGATTAATTATTAAAAAAAAAAAAAAAAAAAAAAAAGAAAATTGTGCATAAGAAAAAGCTTTTGATAAAATCCAGCACCCCTTCTTGATTAAAACCCTCAAACATCTAGGCATAGATGGAACATACCTCAAAATAGTAAGAGCCATCTACGAGAAACCCCACAGCCAGCATACTGTTAAAT
>NW_007112437.1:0-992 GCF_000164805.1 Carlito syrichta
CTTAACCAATATATAAAAATCACAGATTAAACATTCCATGTCAAAGTAACGTGGGATGTCAACAGAAAATGGAAAGGAGAAAGGGTTAGCGAACCAGGTTAGGGAGAGCCAAGGTGAGGAGGAGTTTTCCCGTGCCGGCTTGGATGGCACATCCACATCTTGCAAGAATATGGGCAGAGTCTCTGGTGGAAGATGACAGGAGCTTTTCGTGGGGACAGCAAGATGGTGTCTGTTCAAGTGGCTGTTTCGAGCTGGTGAAGTCCTGTTCTTTTTATGGTCACAAAAGCCTCTGATGAGGTCTGACAGCGGAAGGGCATATGCCTGGTTCTGTTCTCACCCGGTTGCCTGTGGTGTCTATCGGGTGAGGCAAACAACCGGTCCCTGTTGGCATGAGGTCTTTTAGGAAATAAGATAAAGTCTTTTTCTGAGATGGAGTTACTTGTGTAAAGGGTGCCCCGTACACTCTCCGATATAAAGATCTTTTTCTACATTAAGTTTGAGCTTTAAAAATAAAATGCTATGTTCATTAAAAATTATTGAAATTTAAAATATAGGCACTTTATTTTCTGTCGACCTTCCTATATCTGTCATAATAACTGAAAAGAAAAATATGTGTTTTCTAGGAACTGCCAGTGTCTTCTTGTTTGATTTTACTCGGTTTGACTTCCACCTCTCCCTGTTCTGACATCCAAGCCTGGGCTCTTTTGTTTCTGCCTTGGAAGGGGAGGCCCTATCTCCCTGAGGAACCAGGGGGACATGGGTTTAAAGTGGTTTCTTCTGGGTTATGGGTAATGGGGTCAGCATTGAAAAGTGCACTTCAGTTGTGGAATTTCTTCCTAGAAAAGCCCCCATGGTCGGCCTGCCTCTAGACTGAGGCATAAAATGACCACCCTTGATTTTCACAGCACTGTCCTAGGGCTCTCGTAGGGGGACACTGACAATTCCTGGACTCTGGGGCAGAGATGGAAGGGGTCCTCGCTGTCCCCTGCATC
>NW_007112438.1:0-658 GCF_000164805.1 Carlito syrichta
CTGCCTTGGTGGTGCTTGTTTTGAATGTCCGTCTCCCTTGGAAAGTGCTGTGTGAGAAGTGTGCTGCACTGTGAGGTTCTGGCACTGAGTGTGCGTGCTGTCATTCCTCCTTCCCACTTGTTCCCTTTCGTGTATCTTACGCTCTACAGGGTGACTGCTTTGGCGTGCGGCTTGTCAACCTCTCCCATGCGGGAATGCTCATCTCCCCTGTGCCACAATGAGGGATCTGAGACATTCGCAGTTACTTGTGGGAAGCCATTATGTGTGACCCGGGGGAATTCTGAATTGCTCTTTCTTGACACCTTCTCCTGTCAGGGAAAGCAATGAGACTGTGGATTGCTGGTCGGAGTGGCCTTTCTTAGGCCTGGGGTGCACGGGCACCTTCCTGGCTTAAGTCTGTGCCCAATGTGTGCTGCAGTGTCACCTCTTTGCTGTGACTATTATTCTTCATTGCCGCCTGCTGTAATACCTCATTCTCACTCTTTCCCCTTGATTTGTGTTCCTTTCCATAGAGGGCCTTTGCGTACGAGCGTGAAACCTCCGTGTTTCACGGAGAGAAATCTGCAAGACATAGTGCCGCAATGAGTGACACAAGTGCTCCACAGTCACGAGCAGGAGAGCATTATGTGTGGATGGGGAGAATTCTAAGTTGTTTTTC
>NW_007112439.1:0-5283 GCF_000164805.1 Carlito syrichta
GCCTGAATGAAACATAATTGTACACCTAACCCTTAACTGTACCCCACAAAATCATAATAAAAAATATTGATAAAAAAAGAGAAAGAAGTCATGACCTAATTATTTGCTGCATCCAGGAGTCTCATCTCACTACAAGGGACACACACAGACTCAAAGTTAAAGGCAAGTGGGTCACAAAAGAAGGCAGGAGTCACAATCTTAATATCAGACAAAACAACCTTTAAGCTATCAAAAATTTTAAAATATGCAAAAGGACACTACATAATGATAAATGGTTAAACCCATCAACAAGAAGCATCCAACCGAAGCATATATGCACCCAACACAGGAGCACCAGCATCTATAAAGCAACTACTAAGTAAACTAAACAAAGATATTGACTCTAACAGCATTATAGCAGGGGACTAGAGTACATCGCTAACAACCCTGGATAGACCATTGAGGCAAAACCAACAAACAAACAACCAACAAAAACAAGGAGATCCAGAACCTAAACTTGATACTCGACCAAATGGACTTAATACATACCTACAGATTAGTCTACCCAGCAACCACAGAATATACATTCTACTCATCACCACATGGAATGTAATCCAAGTTCGATCACATCCCTGGCCATAAATCAAGCATAAACAAATTCCATAAGGTTGAAATATGTCCATGCACCTTCTCAGGCCACAGTGGAATAAAAATAAATATCAACACCAAAAAAAATTTCCTCAAAGCCCACAATGACATGGACACTAAACAGCATGATGCAGAACACTACTGGGTCTACACTGAAATAAAGCAGAAATTAAAATATTCCTGGAAACAAATGAAAGTGAAGAAACGTCTTACCAAACTCTCTGGAATACCATGAAAGGAGTTCTAAGAGGGGAACTTATAACTCTACGAGCACACATCAAGAAAACGGAAAGATCACAAGTGGAGAGCCTAACAAATCACCTAAGGGAGATGGAAAGAGAAGACCACCAAAACCCCAACTTTAGCAGAAGAATCCAAATCACCAAAATAAGAGCCCACATACGGGACACAGAAGACAAAAATATCACAGAAAACATCAACACAACAAAAAGCTCGTTCTTTGAAAGAATTAACAAGATTGATGGACCTATAGCCAGAATGACCAAGAAAAAGAGAGAAAAAGCCCCAATAAACACAATCAGAAATACGAAAGATCTAATCACAACTGATCCCAAAGAAACACAAAAGATTATCAGAGATTATTATGTACACCTATATGGAAACAAACTTGATAACCTAAATGAAATGGAGGACTTTCTGACATCACACAACCTCCCTTGGTTGAAACAAGAAACCATGGAGACACTAAGTAGACCAATAACACCCAGAAATCGAATATGTCATACGAAAACTACCTACAAAAAAAAGCCCTGGACCGGATGGCTTTCCAGCAGAATTCTACAAAACGTACAGGGAGGAACTGATACCAATCCTACTGAAAGTATTCCAGGCAACTGAGAAAGATGGAATTCTCCCCAAATCATATTGCAAAGCTACCACCACACTCATACCCAAGCCGGGTAAAGGTCCAACAACAACAACAACAACAACAACAACAACAAAGAACTGCAGGCCAATATCCCTTATGAACACAGATGCAAAAATCCGCAAGAAGATTCTATCAAAGCGGATCCAAATGTCATCCACTGTGACCAAGTAGGCTTCATCTCCAGGATGCAGGGCTGGTTCAACATTCTCAAGACCATAAATGTAATTAAATACATCAACAGATGTAAAAACAAGAACCACATGATTATATCATTAGATGCAGAAAAAGCTTTTGATAAAACCCCGCATCTCTTCGTGATAAAAACCCTCAAACACCTAGGAATAGAAGGAACATACCTCAAAATAGTAAGTGCTGTTTATGATAAATCCACAGCTAACATATTGCTAAATGGACAGAAATTGACAACGTTTCCCCTGAAAACTGGAACAAGACAAGGCTGCCCACTCTCAACCCTCTTGTTCAACATTGTGTTGGAAGCCCAAGTTTGGGCAGTTAGACAAGAGAAGGAAATCGGGCGTATCCAAATAGGAAAAGAAGAAGTCAAGTTATCCCTCTTTGCTGATGACATGATCCTATACCTTGAAAATGCAAAAGAATCTGTCAAAAACCTGCTTACACTGATAAAGGACCTTGGCAAAGTCTCAGGTGCAAAATAAATGTGCAAAAGACAGTTGCATTCCTATACAACAACAACAAACAGGCAAAGAACCAAATTAAAAGCACAATCGCATTCACAATAGTCACTAAAAAAATGAAGTATCTCGGCATCTTCCTAACCAGAGAAGTGAAGGACCTTTACAATGAGAACTGCAAAACACTGCTCAAAGAAATCCAAGAAGGCGCAAGTGGAAAAATATTCCATGCTCATGGATAGCAAGAATCAACATTGTTAGAATGTCCATCCTACCTAATGCAATCTACAGGTTCAATGCAATACCCATTGAGTTACTAACATCATTCTTCTCAGACCTGGAAATGACAATACAGAAATTCATATAGAAATATAAACTACCACGGATAGCCAAAACAATCCTTTGTGAAAGAAACAAAGCAGGAGGTATCACACTTGCAGACTTCAGACTTTACTATAAGGCAACAGTAATTCAAATAACACAGTATTGGCACAAGAACAGGCATATAGAACGGTGGAACAGGACAGAGATTCCAGAAGCAAAGCCTCAATATCTCAACCAACTCATTTTTGACAAAGCCTCCAACAACAACCACCGGGGAGAGGAGAACCTATTCAGTAAATGGTGCTGGGAAAACTGGCTGATCACATACAGAAGATTGAAACAGGACCCCCCTACCTATCACCATACACAAAAATTGACACTAAATGGATCAAACACCCATGAGTAAAACCTCAAAGCATTAGAAATCTTAGAAAATGCAGGAGACACCCTTATGGAAATTGGAACTGGCAACCAATTCCTGATCAAAACCCTAAGTGCCTATACCATAAGAAAAAGATAGACAAGTGGGACCTCATCAAATTAAGGAGCTTCTGCAATGCCAAAGGAACCACCAAGAGAGCAGGGAGACAGCCCACAGAATGGGAAAAAATATTTGCCAACTGCATATCTGACAAAGGCCTAACAGCTAGGATCTACAAGGAACTCAAATGCGCCGAAAGGAAAAAAACAAACAGCCCCTTTAAAAAGTGGGCAAAAGACATGAATAGACACTTAAAAAGAAATATACGGGCAGCCAACAGACACATGAAAAAGTGCTCGGCCTTACTCATCATCAGAGAAATGCAAATCAAAACCACATTGAGATATCACCTAACCTCAGTGAGAATGGCCATCATTAATAAAACAAACAACACCAGATGCTGGCAAGGATGTGGAGAAAAAGGAACGCTTCTACACTGCTGGTAGGAATGCAAACTAGTGCATCCTCTTTGGAAGACAGTGTGGAGGTTTCTGAAAGAACTAGAAATTGACGTTCCATATGAACCAGCAATTCCCCTTTTTGGAATATACCCGGAGGAACTCAAATCATTTTCCAAAAAAAGTACCTGCACGCATATGTTTTGTTGCAGCTCTTTTCACAGTGAAAAACATAGAAACCAACCCTGTTCCCCTTGAAGGTGGACTGGATTAAAAAAATGTGGTACATTTACACAATGGAATATCATGCAATCATAAAGAAAGGATAAACATGTGGACTTCACAGCAACTTGGATGGATTTAGAGTAATCATACTCGGTGATATATCACAGAAACAAAGAACAGGGCACCATATGTTCTCACTCATAAGCAGAACTTGAACAATTATAATACTATAAGAAATGAATTAGCAGTAGTGGGAAACTGTCCGGGGAGGGGAGTGGGATTGGCAGTTGAAGGAAACTGCTAGGGTAGGAAGGGGCACACCTCATCAACAAGGGTACCTAACCCTGAATTGTACCCCACGTCTTTATTATTAAAAAAAGTTTGTAATCTTGCCCGAGCCCAGCAGGTCAAAGCTGTGGTGGCCATGAGCATGGCACTGTACTCCAGCCTGGGCAACAGAGTGAGACTCCAACTAAAACAACACAAGCAAACAAAGAAACAAAGCAAAACAAAAAATAAAAAATCTTGGAATCTTATGGCATATGTGATTGTGGGTCTAGGTTGTATGGTAGGCAGAATCATGACCCCTTAAATATATCTACATTTGAATCCTTGGAACTTATGGCAATGTTTGGGCACCTGGCAAAGGGGAACCGAGATAGCAGAAGGAATTACGGAATGATGGGATTAAGGTTGCTAATCAACTGACCTTAAAATAGGGAGATTATTTTGGATTATCTGGGTGGGCTCAATGTAATCACAACGGTCCTTAAAAATGAAAGAGAAAAGTAGAAGAGGGAGAACCAGAGAAAGGGTAGGCATGAGAAGGATTCAGAACAATAGCATTAGTTTTGGAGATGGAGGAAGAAGGCCACAAGCCAAGAAATGTCAAAGACCTCTAGAATCTGAAAAAGTCAAGGAAACATATTCTTCCCTAGAGCCTCCAGAAGGAACACAGCTCTGCCAACATCTTTATTTCAGTCCAGTAAAACCAGTGTTGGACTTTGGATCTCTAAAGCTATAAGATAGTAAATTTGTATTAAATGCTTACTTGTGGCAATTTGTTATGGCAGCATTGGAAAACCAACACAGGTTGCTTTTTCAGAGCATTATATTCGTGAAATGTGTCCATGTTGTTATGAGTAATTATAGTTTATTCATTTTTTATAGCTCTGTAGCAGGGGTAGGCAAACTATGGCCTACAGACCAAACTGGCCTGTTAGTTTTTGTGTGACCTGTGACACAAGAATTGTTTTGTTTTGTTTTGTGTTTTTGAGTTGGAGTTTCACTCTGTGGCCCAGGCTGGAGTGCAGTGGCACGTTCACGGCCACTGGAGCCTCGACCTGCTGGGCTCAGGAGATTTTTCAGCCTCAGCCTTCCAAGTAGCTAGAACTACAGACACACGCCACCACAGCCGACTAGGTTTTTTGTGATTTATTGTAGAGATGAGGTCTCACCAAGTTGCCCAGGCTGTTCTCAAACCCCCGGGCTCAGGCAACCCTCTTACCTCGGGCTCCCAAAGTTCTGGGATTACAGGCTGAGCCACCACGCCCAGCCAAGAATTGTTTTTATATTATTAAATGGTTTTTTAAAAATCACAATAATGATAATATTTTGTGGCCATTGCCTTACTAGACTCAGGTGTGGCCATGTGCTCTTTGAGCCATGGCCGTCACCATGTTTCCT
>NW_007112440.1:0-752 GCF_000164805.1 Carlito syrichta
ATTTTAAACTTTTTAAAAATCAACCACTGGATAATTGAAGGGGAAGAGATGCCCAATTGACATCCTGCACCTGGCATCAGTTGCCATGCCACATCCTCTCCTCCCAAGACAGGTGTCAAGGGTGAGAGTGGCTCCCACCCATGCAGCCCCCCACCCTGTCACCCTCCCGGCACTCTCTTGCTCTCAGATTTCCATCTTGTCTCTTCTCCATCAGCCTCTCCTTCCAACAGAGAGTAAACATCCCTCCAAATAATAATAAAAACCGAAATTTAGAAGTGGTGACCCTCAAATCTCACTTAGAAATTCTCATTTTGACAAGATGTTTGCCAAAACTATTTCCCAATGTTTTTTTGGAAAACCACCAAAGTCTAAATTCTCAGCAACATAAAGTATAAATCAGAGGCCACATTTTTTTCACAGTTAATGGCCTTGGGGAAAAGATGAACAGTTTTAAGATAGTAAATGAAGGATGAATCATCCAGTATATTCCACTGATGATCGGAGTTCCCGCTGTGAAACATGAGTCCTGGCCTCCCACCCAGGCATCTTTCCCCTTGTGCTGTTCACACCGCACAGGGCCTCCATTCTGTCATGTTCAGATTCAAAAATAGAGTTCACATTTGAATGTGTAAAACCACATGACTGAAAAGATCACCGGAAAATTTTAACACCCACACGGTCTGTTTTACCCCCAAGTTTTTACCAGATTCTACAAGAATGGTAATGGTCTCATGGCACATTCTGCATCTTAA
>NW_007112441.1:0-782 GCF_000164805.1 Carlito syrichta
TTCCCACAGTGGGCCTGGCACACAGTAAAGTATTTAATACATGTTAAATAAATGAAACAAAATGAGATTCACAGTTATTTATTTTATCCCATTAGGGAATATTAGGCAAATGTGTATAAAATAATATCTATGAAGCTGGGCTCGGTGGCTCAGCCTGTAATCCCGTGCCTTGGGAGGCTGAGGTGAGTCAATTGCCTGACCCTGCGGGTTCAAGACCTGCCTGGGCAACTAGGTGAGACCTCATCTCTACAACAAATCAAAAAATTAGCCAGGTGTGGTAGCGCGTGCCTGTAGTAACAGCTACTTGGAAGGCTGAGGCAGAAGGATCACCAGAGCCCAGCAGGTTGAGGCTACGGTGGCTGGAAGCGGCCACTGTACTCTAGTCAGGGCGACAGAATGAGACTCCAACTCAAAAATAATAATAATAATAATTGTGTATTAATAATAATAGTAACATATTAGCTATCATTTGTTACGCTCTTAGTTTGTGCCAGGCACTAAGCTAATTTATTTACAAGCATTTAATCCCCACAAGGGAGACTGGTACTATGATAACTCCCTGTTTTAGATGAGAAATTGAGGCCCAGAGTTGTAACTTGAACCAGGTTACCTAACTAATAAGTCTGTGTGGCACATACATATACACAAACATACAACTTAATTTGTCCACCATTCACAGACAAATATGCAAATGTGTGAATAATGTATAACTTTCTTATAACATTAATCCATAATTTCCACAAATGACTTCCACATTTTTGTCAGTATCATCAGAGAGAGAG
>NW_007112442.1:0-1475 GCF_000164805.1 Carlito syrichta
TCTTGTGCACTTTGCATTAGTTGGTATTCTTTGAACAGTGTTGCCCCCAAACTCCATCCAGTTAGGGAAAAGCACAGTGTTGCTTAGCAGTGAGAAAGGACAAAGTCTTCCGCAGGTGAGGCACATTGTGGTGGAGCACAGGACATCTCAGTGAATGATGATAACTAAAGGAATGCTTGATTGTGGCAGCACAATGAGAAAAGAACTGTTTCCTATGAGCTGGAACAGCAGCGACACGCTCTAATACACTCAGTGCTTTGTGCTACTTTTAACAAGATTAAGTGAACACACACTGTTTCAATTCAAATCTTTATCGGAAATCAGAGGCAAGCCTCATTTCTTGCCAAAGTATTCTCTGGTGGCTCATTCTTGGAGCAAATTCCATATAAGCAAGTCTGCTTACCCAGGTTTACCACTGATCAGTTAAAGAATTTTCCCTCCAGGTAACTCCTTTACTGAACTTTGAAAACTTTATCTGAAATAAATTCTAAAAAATAGAGATATCTGAGTGTACAACTTGCAATAAAATGAAAATAACATTGTTAACACAGCAAAGCATTAACAAAACTCAAGAGGTTTAACTGTCAAAGTTGTTATGTGATTCCACCGTGTACTACAAATAATCGTATTCTGTGAATAAGTAGTAGATACTAGCTATCTTACCTAAAAATTAGCAGTGTCTCACCGTCCCACGCCTTAACTTCCACTTTTTGATTTAAAAAGTTTGAGTTGCCTGAAGTAAGTTTCAAAAATGTCACAGAAGAGGTGCTTACTTCCAGATGACCATATTGGAAATTTTAATATGGCATTCTGTCCTAGGCATCCAATTTCTTTTGCATAGTACAACACATTCTATCTTCCATTTCATATCATCATACTTTTCCTTGCATTTATATGATGAAAGATAAGATATTTTTACATTTTGTTCTTCTAGTTCATGTTTGTTTTTAAGTTGGATTCTCACTCAGTCACCCAGACTGGAGTGCAGTGGCTGCTCCCGGTCACCGCAGCCTCCACCTGCTGGGCTCCGGCGATCCTTCTGCCTCAGCCTTCCAAGTAACTGGAACAACAGGTGCGCGCTACCACGCCCGGGTAGTATTTTTTTGATTTATTTTTGAGATGAGGTCTCACCAAATTGCCCGGGGGGGGTCTGGAACCCGCGGGCTCAAGCAATTTACTCACCTCGGCCTCCCAAAGTGGGGGATTACAGGTTGAGCCACCAAGCCCGGCCTAGTTCATGTTTAATAGAGATTTACAACTTCTATTTACATTTACAAGTACCAAAATATGACCACATGAAACATGAAATAAAAGTGCTTTTTTTATGTTACTATTTGTTTCACAGGTAGTTTAAAAATCCAGTTATTTGGGCACTCCATATCTTTATTAGTTTTTGGCAATTTCAATTCATTATAGTTCTCTATACAAGATTAAAAATTTTCTATGTTTTAAATATCATTTACACCAAGAGCATG
>NW_007112443.1:0-813 GCF_000164805.1 Carlito syrichta
CTCCTTGCATGCAATGTTTTTGCCTCAACTACCATCCGTGGACTTACAGAAATCCTTATCCACAGTATTCAACACAGCATTACTTCTGATCAAGGGACTCACGTCAGAACCAAAGAGGTGCAGGGATGGGCTCAAGCTCCCAAAGTGCACTGGTTTTACCATGTGCCACATCATCCAGAGGCAGCTGGCTTGATAAAATGGTGAAGTAGCTTTTGGAAGGCTGTTACAGCACCAGCAGGGTGATGATACCTTACAGGCCTGGGGCAAGGTTCTCCAGAAAGCTTTATCTTCTTGGAATCAGTGTTCATCACGTTATTCTTTCTACAATAGTCCAGGACTCAAGAGGTGGAAATGAGAGTGACACCACTCATCATTACCCCTCGCACCCCACTAGCAAAATGCTTGCTTCTTTTCTGCCTAATTTTATATCTCTTCTGGTATAGAGGTATTAATTCTAAATGGACTGGTCCCATTAAACCAGAGGTTAAGACTACCATGTGGCCATTTGGGGTTTCTTCTGCCTCTGAGTGAAGAGTTCAAAAAGGGAGTTATGGTATCGGCTGGAGTGATTGATCCAGGCAAGGGAACCTGGGCTACTACACAGAAAGCAAGAAAGACTACATCTTCCAGGCTCAGTGGCTCAGCCTGTAATCCCGTGCCTTGGGAGGTTGAGGTGAGTGGATTGCCTGAGCCCGTGGGTTCGAGACCCACCTGGGCAACCTGGGGAGACCTCATCTCTACAATAAATAAAAAAATTAGCTGGGTGTGGTAGCGCATGCCTGTATTTCCAGCTACTTGTAAAGCTGAGGCAGA
>NW_007112444.1:0-470 GCF_000164805.1 Carlito syrichta
GGGTCAAATCATTCCAGGCTGTGATCTCCCACATGGGATATACAGCACGCTCCTCTTCCCGAGGAAAACTGTGCGGTGGCCTTCAGTGGGGTTGGCATCTATAGGGGAAGAAGAAAAGAATGGGCAGTCATTCGGCAGTGCTGGGTGAGATGGAGACAGGAGGTGTCTGTCCTTATCTGATGCAGCTTAGTCTACAGGGGAGAGAAATCGAATCCATCACCCTACAGAACTGCTGATCAGGTCCTTCAACACACGCTCCTGGCCATCTAATCTCTTCTAAAGTCAACTTAGAATTTTGGAGCAGGGCTCGGTGTCTCAGCCTGTAATCCCGCACCTTTGGGAGGCTGAGGTGAGTGGATTGCCTGAGCCCGCGGGTTCGAGACCCGCCTGGGCAGCGAGACCTCATCTCTACAGTAAATCAAAAAATCAGCCGGGCGTGGTAGCGCATGCCTGTAATTCTGGCTACTCGG
>NW_007112445.1:0-862 GCF_000164805.1 Carlito syrichta
AACCCAAAGTTTATATTTGAGCACATCCCAAAGCAACTTGATTATGAAATGGTAGGTGTCAAACTGATGATATTTTAATGTAGTTTTCACAATAAGATATATGTGATAATAATAGTATTGCTAACTTATACTCCGGTAAAATAATTGCACAGACTTTGGCTGCCCAAACATGAGATATATGTTCTTGTGCATGCAGCCTTTAAAGATTTTAACACAATCCAACTGGGAAAACTGTTAAGCTGTCATTCCTGAAGAAATGATACAGACAGGCAAACCATTAAGCCTGCATATGCCTAAAAATACAACACTGACATTCAAAGTGGAGTGTGAGTGTACACACACACACACAAACACACACACACACACACACACACACACACACACATTTTAACATCTTACTCAAAATCTACAGCAAGATTTTCTCCCTATTGACAAGCAATCTTACCAAGTTTGGCAGACTATTCTAGCTACTGATATGATAAAAGGATGGCCCTTTTCACATTTTCTGTCTGAATATAAAAGTAAGAAAAAGCAGAAGAAATGTGCAAGCTGGCCTTTACCCGCTCCTTCTGAAATCAAAAGGACCTCATATAGGTAACAAATACATATAAACACAACTGATGTTTCACTAATCAAGAACATACTCATGAACAGTTATGTATACCTACTTTAGAATCATTAACATGATTTTGAGCTGGATTCGGTGGCTCAGCCTGTAATCCCACGTCTTGGGAGGCTTAGTGAGTGGATTGCCTGAGCCCACGGGTTCGAGATCCACCTGGCAACTTGGCGAGACCTCATCTCTACAATAAATCAAAATTAGCTGGGTGTTGTATCGCGTGCCAGCAGTTCCAGCTACTTG
>NW_007112446.1:0-691 GCF_000164805.1 Carlito syrichta
CCACCAGAACTTGCATTCTTCCCTGGGTTGTCTGAGAAAGAAGAGGCCCTATCTGGACTGAGGCCTTTGTGACACTGACATGGGTCCTCCGAGAATGGGAGTAGCCAGGTGGCTTCACCTTCCTAAGAGGCTCAGGGTAACCCGGTATCCCAGAACTAATCCGGCCATGCTGCAAGCCCCAGGGGCCACCTCTGTGCCACAGAGAGGCTCTTCCTGGCATTGGGCTGTGGCCTTTTCCTCCTCTGGGTACTTTGTGGGGTGGCTTTTGTATATTGGGTCCCTTGGCCTAAACTTCCTGGCCCCTGGGTGCTACATGTCCCCACATCAGCCTCCCAGTGGCGGAGATCCTGTGACCTCTGCCAGTTTGACCTATCCTCACACTGCAGGGTTTTACCCATTCAGTCCTCTTTATTTGTTTATTTATTGTTTTTTTTGAGTTGGAGTCTCTCTCTCACCCAGGCTAGAGTGCAGTGGCCCAATCATGGTTCACTACAGCCTCGACATTGGGGGATCAGGTGATCCTCCACTACAGCCTCGACATCGGGGGATCAGGCGATCCTCCCATTTCAGCCTCCTGAGCAGCCTGGACTCCAGCTGCATGCCACAACACCTGGATAATTTATTGATTTCTTTTTTTTTGAGTTGGAGTCTCACTCTGTTGCCCACACTGGAGTGTAGTGGCTGCTCCCGG
>NW_007112447.1:0-665 GCF_000164805.1 Carlito syrichta
CATTCTGAATATGAATGAAATAAAATTGCGTGTAGGGCAATAAGTTTTGAAGATACCGCTACCAAAACCTTCCATTTTCCCTCTTACCTTGTGAAAACAAAAATTGGATATGGGGCTAAATAACTCTATTCTTCTAAGGCAACAACTAAAATATAAGTTATTACACGAGCTGACCCTTGTACAAGACAGGAGAGCCTGCAATGTTTGAGAGCATCTCACATGAGTTTTTATTTTTTTTGGTTTTTTTTTTTATTTTTGAGTTGGAGTCTCACACCTGACTTCATCTCTACAATAAATCAAAAAAATTAGCCGGCCATGGTAGCGTGCGCCTGTAGTTCCAGGTTCTTGGAAGGGTGAGACGGAAGAATCACTGGATCCCAGCAGGTCGAGGCTGCAGTATCCTGGAGCGTGCCACTGCACTCCAGTCCGGGCAACAGAGTGAGACTCCAGCTCAAAAAAAAAAAAAAAAATTATAATAATTCAATAGAATGTTTTTAGTGGTAAATTATAAAAATCTACACAAGTAATATTTTAAGAAAGAGAACTAATGGACAAATTATTGGGTAATAGCTGCATTCTGCTTAATTTTGAGCTTAAAAAGTCCTTTATCTGGTTGCTTAATGATGCCATCAGGTACCAAACTTCCTTTCATGGCTTTGCTCTTT
>NW_007112448.1:0-876 GCF_000164805.1 Carlito syrichta
CCGGGAGCAGCCACTGCACTGCGGTCTGGGCAACTGAGACTCCAACTCAAAAAAAAAAAAGAGATGGTTAGATCAGGCACTTCCCTGTCTTCAGGCCAGTTAGGCTTTGATAAAATTCCAGAAGTTCAATCCCTGGTAAAAAATTGTTTCTTGTCAGTACAGGTCTTGTTAAGAACAAGAGCCCTGATGAGTTTTAAAATTTCTTTTTTCCCGCTCTGCCTGCCAGAGACTAGAGGGGTTTTCTGCAATATTCACTGTGAAGACCTGGAAGAGTTCCCAGAGCTCAAAAGTGCAAAAGTGTGTGAGGCCCCTCTGGCTGGTTCCCTTGGAGTGTTTAAAGTCTCAGAGTTGCCCACAGGGAGCCTCCAGTAATAAACTCAGTTTTTCCCACCCTGGCCACCCAGGCACTAGCCCCCGAAGAGGTCTCTGATAGTGGGTTTCTGCTCAGGCAAGTATTAAATCTGTATATGTGTATAATTTCAGGGACTCTAGTTTTCCCTGTGATCTGACTTAGAGCTGGATCTAAGAAGAATCCATTTTTCATTTTGTTGAGATTTTAACTTGTTAGAATAAAGTGGCACTTCTACACTTCTTATATGCTGGAGCAAAAATGCAAGTCTAGGGTATATTTTTATTTAAAAATATATGCGATGTTTGTGATATTTTTATTCATCTTTTTAAAAAGTGGAAACAAAAATAGTATTTATTGATGTCTGAAAATTACCTTTTGTAAATCAGATGAAGGAAAATGCAAAGTTGATAGAATTTCATAATACTTAGCTGAGGTAGCACAAGAGTGAAACCATTACATGGAGTGTCTTTGAAAGTGAATTGGTTTGGACATAGTTTCTTCAAAATTTTAGAAAGACACAACAT
>NW_007112449.1:0-388 GCF_000164805.1 Carlito syrichta
CATTCTCCAGATGTGTGTCTCTTTCCCTGCGGAGGTATGTGGAGATTTCTGGCATGTTTTCTTTCTGACCACGTTTGCGTGTTTCCCTGTGTTAATGTTACGTGGGAGTTGTTGCGGGGTGTCAGACACCTACTCTGCACAATGAATGGTACCTGCTGTCAATCTCTTTATTGTGGGGGCGGGGCTCCGGGTCTCTCGCCACTGTGAGGCTGCAGCGCCCTGGCATGAGGACGGCGCTTCGCGTCCGGGCCGCGTGACCTGCTGGGTTGACGCGATCCTTCCTCAGAATCCTGCCTGCGAGCACCGAGGCGCAACGCGGTTCAGCCTCCCGGGCCGCGGCCTCCCACGGAGTGCTTCGGACGCCCGCGCTGCGGGACCCCAGAGTGTG
>NW_007112450.1:0-734 GCF_000164805.1 Carlito syrichta
TGTCTCCATTTCTGATAACTTTCATTTCTATGAAGTCTGCTTTGACTGAAATTAATATAGCTACTCACTCCCACTTTATTTTGGTTAGTGCTAGAATAGTATACTTTCTCCATTCATTTATTTTTAATCTCTATGTGTATTCATATTTAAAACATTTTCCTTGTAGACAACATAAAGGTGGGTCTTGTTTTTTCACTCACTCTGATAACTATTTTAAATGGTACACTTACATGATTGATATTTAATTTGATGAATGATATTGTTGGATTAATATCTAATGTATTTATCATTTTCTATTTGTTGTTCTTATTCTTTGTTTCTATTTTTTGTCTTCCAGTTTGTCTTTGCTTTTCCTGGTTTTGGCTGACCATTTTATATTTCATTTCCTTTCATTTTTTAACATATTATTTATGTTTTCAAACTTTTTTAGTGGTTGCTCTAAAGTTTGTAATACATCTTTACAATTAATTCAACTCTACTGTTTTCCGTCCCTCCCTCCCTTCCTCCTTTCTTTTTCTTTCTCTCTTTCTCCCTTTCTTTCTTCCTCCCTCCCTCCCTTCCTCCCTCTCTCTCTCTTTCTTTCTCTCACACTGTCACCCAGCTGAAGTGCAGCGATACAATCATGACACCATAACCTCAGCATTTTGAGTTCAGGCAATCCTTCTGCTTTAGCCTCCCGAGTAACTGGAACTACAGATGCACACCACCACATCCAGCTAATTTTTTTAATTTTA
>NW_007112451.1:0-884 GCF_000164805.1 Carlito syrichta
TTGATTTGTTCAATGGTGTACTTTCATGGTCTACAACAGCACATATAGTTGGTGCTCAATAGATGCTAGTTGAATGGGTAAGTGAATGGATGGATCGGGGAGGGAGATCATTAGTGGCAGATACTATTGCACAGACAGCCTCCAATTGTTGCAAACTCTAGTGGTTAGAAATTCTTCCTTGGTACTGGACATTATCAGTCTTCTCTTATTTCTACTGGTGATTTGAGGCCTCCTGCAGGTGGCATCCTCTCTCAGGATGGTTCTTCACATTTATTGTGACAGCTGTCCCTTGAGTCCCAGTTATTTCATAAGGTGCACACAGAGTAACGAACATAATGCATAAGCTTTTTGCTTCTAAGCAGAATAGGAGAGGAATTTAATTGCTGATGGGGAATGGGGTCCCTGGGTCCATGGTGAACAACTAAATTCACATCCCAAAATATTTTAGTACCTGTGTATTGAAGGGGAGAGAATGCATTTCTAATAGGAGGAAAGATCCAGAGAGTGGGAAGTTTATAGTCATACAATTTTTTTTCTCATTGAGGGAAACTTTACCATTTTATATTGTTTGAAATTTTATGAAATTTACCTTTATTTACCTTTTATTTGTGGGTTTATAACTAATTAATGAAAGAACAATAACACTACTGAGGAGCAAATTACCAGATGCTGACTTTTTAAAATCAAGAAATGTACACATTAAGGATATTCCCTAGGACTATGCATGACTTATGCAAACTGCCCTCATGCACGTGTGAGGTTTTTAACCTAAGGAGATGTCTGTCTTGCTACACTTGGTCTTCTAGTTGTTTATAGAATCAGTTATTTTAGAATTGGTTTGCTAAGTTCCACCCAAAATATTCTTTTGGGGATTTTGATTGGTA
>NW_007112452.1:0-1184 GCF_000164805.1 Carlito syrichta
CTAATCATGATGCTATGTCAAGTTGGACCACAATGCAAGATAAAAATTTACTAAGTGTTTATCATGAGTCAGGCATTGTGCCAAGTACCTTACATAACGCATATTGCATACTTATACATATGTCATATTTAATTTTTAAGACAACCTGTGAGCTATGTATTATTCTCATTATGTAAATGAGATAGCTCAGACTCCAAGTGCTTCGTTTCAAGGTTATTCAAATGGCAAGTGTCAGTCCAACTGCAAAACTCTGTCCCTGAATCCCTACATGACATAATTTCTCACAACATGGCCATTGTCATGCCTTTCAAGTTTACAAAGGCCTGTAACAATATTTTCTTTGTACCTTTCAGTGCTTTCCAAGGACACCTCTATTCTTCCTTCCCTATTTCCTTCCTTTCTTTTATTCTTTCTTTTTTTTCTTCAGCAGTTGTTATTTTTGTATTTGGGGAAAATGTCAATGTAAAACACAACAAAGCATGTAGCAGCAAGTCTATCTGTGGATTTTCCAATTGTTCAAAGCCTCTTTCTGTTTGAAACTTCTTGCTTAGTTTGAGAGTTTGTCCAAGGCAACTCTTGGTGGCTTGATTGTACAGATGGCACAGCATTCCCATGTATTGAACTTTGGAGTGTTGAATTTCTCTCATGCAGCACAATAAACAATTTGCCTCTCCTAATTATTCCATTTTCCTTACTAATTGGTAACCTTCTGGGCCATTTATATCTGTGGGCAACTTACAAGTATTTTAAAAGTATTTTGCCTAGAAAAACACTAAATATGTCAGCCCTTCCTTCTGTATGTTTGTATATGTTGTCCTGAGAAGTATAACCCTTGTGTGCCAGTATTCTTTTTAGAAGGTCTTGCTGAGGATTTTACTTGGTAAACATGAAATGTATATACTAGTGTGTGAAATCTTGGACAAATGCAGGCTGGAATAATGGTGTGTTACCTAGTTCTTCAGCTAAGGAGAAGCTTTTCTGTGCTTTCTTTCATTGCCCTACAACTGGCCAAGTGGCTCAGCCAGACACTTTGATTCTGGATCTCAAAAACCACTGGGAATTCTGGGATTAGTGGTTGAAGGTTGAAAACTCTCTTATAATGTCTGAAAAGGTTAGGAAAGTTTCCAAGTTATATAATTTCTATACAAAGAAGTAGCTGTGACTTGGAAAGTGCTATTTTATCG
>NW_007112453.1:0-757 GCF_000164805.1 Carlito syrichta
CATGTATCAGATCTTCTGCAAAACATTTCATTTTTTTCTCTTTATAGTTTTCTCTACCACTCACCATTCTCAGGTGAGGCTAATGAAATGTTGTTTGTGCTGTGATTTTTTTTCCCTAGGAGTTACTTTGTGAGGCTGAGTCTCTTTCACTCCCTCAGGGAGCCTCCTTCTTCTGCCCTTGAGTTTTGAAGTCATCCTCTCTGGGCATCCAATGCAGTGTCCCAATCCTTCCATGAAGACTTCAAGCTACTCTGTATCTTCAAGCTTTTTAAAAAATGCTTAATCTTATTTTAAAGATGTGTGGTACAATTCAGGATTAGTATACAAATGGACATTGTGCAGGGAGAGTTTGGGTCTTCCTTTGGTCCACACTTTGCATGGTTTGAGATCAGGTACCCTTATTGATGTTGTGTCCCCTCCCCACACCCCAGCAGTTTTTCTCCTGTCTACTATTCAACATTTGCTTCCTAGTTTTCAGTCTACCCTTTTGAATTTTGGGGTTCAGAAGTGCTTAAAATATCAAACCTGTTGGAGTAATGGCCTCTGTCCTGGTGGGATGCTCTGGGTCCTTTCAAATGACTTCCTGGACCAGATGGCCTGAATACTACTTGAATGGAAAGATATGTATTAGGTTCTTCTACTGGTAAGAATAATGCCATTTTTCCTTAATACTCCTATAAACACAGTGGTGGCTTTCTTTCTAGACTGGCTGATGATCAATCAGGAACATGCATGAAAAAGGAGTGTGATATCTCTG
>NW_007112454.1:0-752 GCF_000164805.1 Carlito syrichta
GGCCCTTCAACCAAACTCAGGTAATTACTTCCGACAAATGTTCTGCTTGAACATAATGGAGTTGCTCAAATGCTTTTAAAAATGACCACACTTAAAACAGTAAAACAATCTTAACAAAGTCAACCCAATAACACATCCTGGTGCATTCGCCCCCAACACACACACACAGTCACATACCCTCGGTGCCTGCAGTTGACTTTCTTTTGGCCAACTGATAACAGATGGTAAGTTGGTGAATAAATATTTAATTTATGCAACCCAAATCCTGAAAGTCTGAGTTTCAAGTGTAATGCCTTGCATTCCCGAAGCAAAGTGTACAGAAATATATTTTTTTAAAAGACTACATTTCCAGCTGTCCTTTAAAAGAAGAAAATGAAAATAAAAGAAAAACCCACACATATGCATGCACCAAACCAAAGATGCTGAAGACCCTCTGCCAATCAGCATTTCTATAGAGACATTCTTTCGATGATTAAAACAAAAACTCCAGCCAGGCTCGGTGGCCCAGCCTGTAATCCTGCGCCTTTGCGAGGCTGAGGTGAGTGGATTGCTGGGCAGGTGAGACCTCATCTCTACAATAAATCAAAAAATTAGCCGGGTGAGGTAGCGTGCGCCTGTAGTTCCAGCTACTTGGAAGCCTGAGGCGGAAGGATCGCCGGAGCCCAGCAGTCGAGGCTGCGGTGGCCGGGAGTGGCCACTGCACTCCAGTCTGAGCGACAGAGTGAGACTCCAACTCAAACAAACAAACAAAC
>NW_007112455.1:0-703 GCF_000164805.1 Carlito syrichta
CACTTTCTAGCTAAAACAGTAAGCAACTCCATAAGTTGAGCAAATGTATCAGAGGATAAAGAAAGAGTGGCAGGCTCAGCCTCTTTCACAGGGAGGCTAGGAGCCTTGGAAAACTTGGTCACAGAGTCTCAAGTAGCCACAAATATCTCATCATTGTGATACTGAGAAGCGGCCTCATCCTGCTCTTGTTGAAAATCTTTACAAGGGTGTCCCTTCTGGTTGTCGTGGGCAGCTAGAGCAGGAGCTGAGGGGGAATGCTGCAATGATGGAGGAGCCTATTCTGCTCTAGGAGGGTTCTAAGCAATCTCTTACTAGGTTCCACAGAGATAAAGCATCTACTGACACAGCTTCAGGACCATGTACTTGATAATAATCCTTCAAACAACTACCTACTTTTCCCCAAGTAATCAGATTAACTATCCTGGCCTCAGGAAACCAGGGACATACTTCCTCTACAAACTGTGAAAATCTATCTGTCTATCTGCAACCTTAGTTCCTCTAGCTTTCAACATAGATTTCAACATCTGCCCAAAGAGAATGCATTCCTTAGAATGTAAATGTCCCATGTTTTACTCCCAAAGATTAATCCTTTCCCTCAGTTACTTACTCATGAATCTCAATGCTGCACACAAAAAATGCCAGCCTCCATGAGGGTTCCTCTCCAGGCAATGCCAATCCCCCAGTACTCAGGTCCCCTTTCGGA
>NW_007112456.1:0-821 GCF_000164805.1 Carlito syrichta
CTGTGATATCAACATCTGTTGCAGCCCTAGGTCAGGGTTACAGATGTGACTTGCTCTCAAGAGCCCACCATCACTGTGATAACCCTTCCTACAGAGCAGCATGGAAACCAGGAGGCAGAGCACCTCTGTGCAGTGTGGTGGTATTGAACATGCCCATCTGAGGACTGAGGGAGAATACCAACTTTCAGATAGCTGCTTCCCTTCCACACTTCAGTGAAGGGGGCAGTTCCACCAAGATGAAAGAAAGCCACTCCATGTCTCCAAGAGCACCTGTGGCATAGTAGAGTCTGGTTGCTTGCCAATCCTGCTGATGAGTCACAAAGGAGGAGGCTTAGGAGGAGGTCACCAGAGCTCCCAGAGACCCAGGGCCCCTGTTGCCAGTACCAGGAGGGAACAAACTCTGACCTACAGGAAAGGACCTGCTCTGTCCCTTCCACACTGCATTAGTGAAGCAGTGCCATATGGTTATTCCCCAGTTCACCAGTCTTCCTGGCATTATTGTCTCTCCCAAAAGTGGACCAGAGGAGGAAGGTCAGGTATAAAAACAACAAAAACTCCCACCCCAACAGAAGCAACTTTATCTAATAAAAGATAACAAAACAAAAAATAAAAAGAGAAGTCTGTCTTCACAGAAAACAAACAAAAACAAAGTGAAAAAAATGGCAATCCCCAAAGACTTAATGAGTTAACACCTAAGAAAGGGATTTCCAGATTCCAAGCAATAGAACCCATCGAAATGACCTGTTCCTGATGACAGACACAAGACTGGATGTCAAAGACATTCACCAAATTCCATGAGAATGTGGACGCACAAATCTTCC
>NW_007112457.1:0-746 GCF_000164805.1 Carlito syrichta
TCCTGCATTTCATTCAGTGAGTCAGAGAGCTTTCCAAAATTTATATGAAGACTCACACCTTGGCCCCAAGTACTTTTCCTTCTGAAAAGGAAGTTTGGGGATTCAGACAAAAATTAACTTTCCTGTTTAAGAGAGTCTGAAGAAGCCAGACTCGCTGGCTCAACCTGTAATCCCACGCCTTTGGGAGACTGAGGTGAGTGGATTGCCTGAGTCCCCAGGTTCGAGACACTCCTGGGCAGGCGAGACCTCAGCACTATAATAAAATCAAAAAATTAGCCGGGCGTGGTAGTACACGCCTGTAATTCTGGCTACTCGGAAGGCTGAGGTGGAAGGATTGCTGGAGCCCAGCAGGTCGAGACTGTGGTGGCCGGGAGCGGCCACTGCACTCCAGTCTGGATTACAGAGTGAGATTCCAACTCAAAAAATAGAGTCTGAAGAAAAAAGAGGAGAAAAAAGAAGTCTTTATTTTCTGTAGTAAGAAAAAAATATTCACACAATTTTTCAGGTTAGCCAATATGAATAACTCATAATCTGAAGATATTGGCTTCTGCTGAAGTGAATATCAAGATTAACTGACCTACAGAGTTAATATTAATGGAGGTGAAAGTGAGGCTAAAAACAAACCTCAGGGGATAATACATATTCATATTTGCTGAAATAAAACATCAGCCCATATACTGATCATGCATACATTCAAACACCTTTTAATCAAAAAGCTTTGGAAATCCCTTTGCTGTGACAGCTTG
>NW_007112458.1:0-754 GCF_000164805.1 Carlito syrichta
AATCTGCTCATTTACAACTTTCTCAGAGTCTGAATTTCCTTTGCTGATCTAGCACACTGACCAGTTTCTACATGGAGGGTGGTCACTCTTTACAGTCATTTTGAATACAGATGTGTGCTATTTGGGAACTCTGCATGTGCAGATAAAATTGTGAATTTCTGTCTGGAGAATTTATGGTAGTAACGAGGTCTAATGAGGTTGTTAGAAAGAAAAAAATGTTATTTACCAAAAAAACTTGATGGGATAATTTGACTTGCTGTGTTTTACAACTGATGATAAGAAGAATGTTGATTGCAAATAAATCACTGCCTCTAAATGCCTTCAAACAGTTTGTGTTTGCTCCCTTCAGATCAAAGTTAAACTTGGGAGATTATGAAAACTGGACTGGGCCCAGGAAACAGCGGTTTCCCTCCTGGCAGTGCACAGCTTCCAGTCTAAGCATTAATATTTTACAGGATAAGCCCAACTTTTGTATTTTTTAATATGGTGTTTTGTTATTGTTGTCAATCATGGCCAGGATTAAAATTTTAAATCATCTGTCATTACTAAAGACCTTTAAGTGTGGGTGAAACATTATATAGAGGCAAATTTAGGAGATAAGAGGCTTGAGCTTTCCTTTTCAATCATTAGTGGGTTCAGGCTCCAGGAAAACCAGGGTAGTTTATTTTTAGCTACTCCCCTTGGGGTGAAGGGAGGAGACCTGCGCAATGCGCTGTTTGCATTTGGAAAAAATGACTTTATCTGCCTAGGTGAA
>NW_007112459.1:0-463 GCF_000164805.1 Carlito syrichta
AGATACCTGGAAACAAATGAAAATGAAGAAACATCTTACCAGAATCTCTGGGATGCCCTGAAAGCTGTAGTAAGAGGGGAATTTATATCCCTACAAACACACATGAAGAAAATGGAAGGAACAGAAATTCACAACCTAACAAGCCACCTAAAGAAGCTGGAAAAGCAAGACCACAAAAACCCTAATTTCAGCAGAAGAATCCAGATCACCAAAATAAAAGCACAAATCCAGGACAGAGAAGACAAAAAGATAATACAAAAAATCAATGAAACAAAAAGCTGGTTCTTCGAAAGGGTAAACAAGATTGATGGTCCCCTAGCTAGACTGACCAAGAAAAAATGAGAAAAAAACCAAATAAGCATAATCAGAAACACAAAAGAAGAAGTCACATCTGACCCTGAAGAAATACAAAAGATCATTATAGACTAACTATGTACACTTTGTATGGAAAAAAAACTTGAAA
>NW_007112460.1:0-672 GCF_000164805.1 Carlito syrichta
CTCTCCCTCTTAGCCTTCTTTTCTTTGCTTTGGTTTGCTTCTCTCTTTTCTTTTCTTTTTCTTTTTTTTTTTTGAGTTGGAGTCTCACTCTGTCACCCAGACTGGAGTGTAGTGGCTGCTCCTGGCCACCGCCACCTCGACCTGCTGGGCTCCAGTTATTCTTCCTCCTCAGCATTCTAAGTATCTGGAACTACAGGTGCACGCTACCATGCACGGCTCATTTTTTATTTATTGTAGAGATGAGGTCTCACCAAGTTGCCCAGGCGGGTCTCGAACCTGCGGGCTCAGGCAATCCACTCACCTCAGCCTCCCAAAGGCATGGGATTACAGGCTGAGCCACCAAGCCCAGCTCCTTTTTTTTTCAATACACCAAAATCTATTTTACTTCTATATACTAGCTATAAGCAATATGAAGGTAAAATTAAGAAGACAATTCTGTGTAAAAAATAATAACTAGTAATACTATACTTAAGAATATATTTAACCAAGTGTAAGATTTGGATGAGGAAAATTACAAAAGTTGCTGAAATTGATTCAAGACAGCCGAAATAAATGTAGAGACATCTTATGTTCATATAGAAGACGCAGTCGTTTTTTAGATGGCAGCACAACACAGAACAACCTACAAAATCATTGCGATTTTTATGAAAATCCCAACATCCTTTTGGCAGA
>NW_007112461.1:0-1190 GCF_000164805.1 Carlito syrichta
TTGCCTAAGCTGGTCTTGAACCTGTGGGCTCAGGCAATCTTCTCAACTCTGCCTCCCTGAGTGCTGGGATTATAGGCGTGAACACAGCGCCCATCCTTATTTAACTCTTTACTTGCCTGCCATAATCTTACAGCATTGAACTGTCTCTCCTCTTTCCTTTCCAAGCTAAAAGTCTGCAGGTCTTTATCTTTGCATATTATCCTAGACTCCAGTGTTCAGCCTGGTGTGCACAAGAGACACCATTTGATGTGTCATCTTAGTTCAGTCGTGATCCAATGTCATCTGACTCACGATGGATCACATTAAAGTGAGTGAAACTGTCAGATTCTAATGTAGCTTAATTAAAGCTACCTTCATTAAGGGCATGAGAGGGAAGGGAGCCCTTTAAAAGTGACTTTAATTGCTGTTGCCAACTGCAGACTTCTTATGTTTTCCACATTTAATTACATCCTGGGTTTCTAGCACGACTTTCATTCAGGAATCCTGAGGAACAGACGAGTTCTCTGTACCCTCTTGCCACAGCAGGTGCCATGGTCTTGTCTAGAGTAACGCAGGAGACACAGCCCATGGATTGACATGATACTACATGGAAAACACCACGTGCGGTGATAGGACTTCATCAATATGGCCAGGAAGACCCAAGGTGAGACAACCTGCCTCCCTGTACATCCTGCAAGCACAAGTGGGTCCTGGGCTCCTAACAGACACTCCTCTCCTCCTATGTTCCCCTCCTCTTTCTCTGCATCGGACCCTTCTAAGGGAGGCTCTGCCCACATATGGCATGAAGACCACAGTCTTGAGCCTTTGACCAACCACTTTTCCAACTGCAGAAGTGAAAGCTTTCCTGTGGTGTTGCCAACTAACCCTGAGGCTAGCTGCATCCCCATGACCCAGGACAAAGCACAGAGACTGGCACTAAGGCAGTGTGAAAGGACATGTCCCTGCACTTCGACTCTGCAAATAACCTCTGTGTACCGGGCTCTAGCAGTTTGTCAGCAACTGTACTTGTCAAGCGAACCTCCAGCTGCTCCAGTGAAAAGTGTGATTGTATCCATTTGGACTCATTCAGTTTCAAGCAATCAAATGACTAATCATGACCTAAGCAGAAAAGTGACTCCATTGTCCCATAAACAAAGCCTAAATTTGTGCAGATCAGAGTTTGGTGCAGGGGCTCCAGAGTGTCACCACTG
>NW_007112462.1:0-311 GCF_000164805.1 Carlito syrichta
ATGAGAAAGGACAGGCTAAGGTCATGAAGGATCGCTCTGCCCCTCACCACAACGGGTTCTAGGGAGGCTGTGGGAAGGCTCCTCAGGTCAGCTTCCAGTGTCCTTGTCCCTGATACTAAATGCTGCATTGTACAGGGGCAGTGAGGGGAATCATTGGAGCCTTGTAGTGAGAAGCTAACTTTTTTTCATCACAGGAAACTTGTTGCCTAGACTCTTTCAAAGTAAGGCACTATGAGATAATCAGAAGATGAAGAGACAGGGAAATACTCAATGGCTGCTTTAAATAGGTGGACGAGCAACTGAAAACCATA
>NW_007112463.1:0-739 GCF_000164805.1 Carlito syrichta
ATTCCAAGTATAAAAAATGATGAATTAGCCTAACCTACTTTGGGTTTTTTGTGTTTTGTTTTGTAGATACAGAGTCTTGCTATATTGCCCGGGTTAGAGTGCATCGCAGACTTGAACAATCGGGCTCAAGCGGTCCTCTCACTTCAGCCTTCTGAGTTGCTGGGACTAACGACACACACCACCATACTCCAGGGTTTTTTGTATTTTTCATAACGATGAAGTTTCCCGACAAACTTCCAGGCTCAACGTATCCTCCTGCCACTGCATCCCAAAATGCTGGGATCACAGTCATGAGCTTCTGTGTCTGACTGGGGTTTTTATTATTATCATGAAGCAAGGGTTGCAATCGGCCACTCTCTGTGTCTTGTTCGTATGTGGATGAACAGCGGACTGGCATCTATTGTCCAAAGCGAGATTAATGGTAAAACATTGCCTATTTAGTAAGTTTTTCAAGGTTGTGTTCTGTAGAGTGACTCTAGATGGACCGTCGCTGCAAAATCTGGTGGTTAAATACACGAGCGAAGCAGAGTCCTGTCCTTGTTCGGCCTCAAAAGCAGGGGGGCCGATGGCATCAACAATCGCATAGCCCCTTGGAAAGACAGCCTCTGCAGTCATGGGTGGACCACCAACCATGGAAACACAGCTCAATGGAAAGAGTTTTGCCTGCTGCTTTATGCTGCTTGCACTCGGGCCAAGCATCAGACACAGCGTCCACTGGTCCCTCCCACAGGAGAGTGCC
>NW_007112464.1:0-781 GCF_000164805.1 Carlito syrichta
CTGCTGTCATTCCTCCTTCCCACTTGTTCCCTTTCGTGTATCTTACGCTCTACAGGGTGACTGCTTTGGCGTGCGGCTTGTCAACCTCTCCCATGCGGGAATGCTCATCTCCCCTGTGCCACAATGAGGGATCTGAGACCTTCACAGTTACTTGTGGGAAGGCATTATGTGTGACCCGGGGGAAGTCTGAATTGCTCTTTCTTGACACCTTCTCCTGTCAGGGAAAGCAATGAGACTGTGGATTGCTGGTGGGAGTGGCCTTTCTTAGGCCTGGGGTGCACGGGCACCTTCCTGGCTTAAGTCTGTGCCCAATGTGTGCTGCAGTGTCACCTCTTTGCTGTGACTATTATTCTTCATTGCCGCCTGCTCTAACACCTCATTCTCACTCTTTCCCCTTGATTTCTGTTCCTTTCCATAGAGGGCCTTTGCGTACGAGCGTGAAACCTCCGTGTTTCACGGAGAGAAATCTGCAAGGCATAGTGCCGCAATGAGTGACACAAGTGCTCCACAGTCACTAGCAGGAGAGCATTATGTGTGGATGGGGAGAATTCTAAGTTGTTTTTCCCTATGGCGTTTAAACCTCATAAGGACTACCAAGGCTGTGCCGTTTTCATTGCCGAGTAAGCACGGAGAGCCTCTGTTACACTGGGGGTGAAGCTGGGTCTTCCTGGGGACACGCTATTGCAGCCTGCGCTGCACTGCACTTCATTGGCAGTCTGTATACACTGGCTTTGTGCGTGCTCTCCTCCCTGATTCTCAGAGCTCTCCTGTATATGGCACT
>NW_007112465.1:0-704 GCF_000164805.1 Carlito syrichta
GTGCTGATTATTCTAGAGAAGAGAAGTATGATTATCATATGTGCTTATGATTATATTATTTAATTTTGGGGTAAAATTTTTATAATTAGATTTCATCTTGGTTTGGTCATTTGGTTGAACAGAATCTATCCCTTTCCCTTGCCTGCATTTCAAAGATTGTTGAAGACACCATAAAACCCGAGGTAAAGCCAAGTGAAAGCCAGGCAGAGCTATCTCTTTGAAGCTGAGGATAACAAATGTATCACATTGAAGATAAAGGCTGAGAGGTTATTGAAATAGCATTAAATAGAACATATGATCCAAATCAATAAAGGCAAAATATTTACTGTCTGATGATAAGAAGGAGCTAGTAATTTCAGTAGTATTGATTATGGGTCATTAATGTGTGGGACCACAGGAAAAAAATTTGCAAACTATTGTTAAGGTGCCATAAGTTTTCCAGGTATAAGAACCTCAAAATCAGTCTTTTAAGTAAAGAGCTAGTGGGGATAATCACTATTTCCTTCTTTAAATATTTCCTCTATAATAGGTTGAAGAGGCTCTATTAGCTCTGGTTAACTCCCAGAGTATGAGGTGCATACATTTTCACTTTCAGTATTCTACCACGTGGTGATGCTCTTGCTCACTTTTGCTTTGTTTAGTCTTTTACAAGCTGAACTTTTAAACTCTTCAATCTGTGGGAAATAGAGATATATATACACATA
>NW_007112466.1:0-1081 GCF_000164805.1 Carlito syrichta
TAGCCAGCATACTTAACTAGGTATCTACCTAGCTTGAAAGATGATTAGCCAGTTGACTTATCGAGCTGACATAACTAGATAGCGTAAAGGCTAGCCAACTGACTTAAGTAGCTACCTACCCACATAGCCTACTGGCTTGCGAGCTGAGTTAACTACTTAACTACCTAGCTAACCTGCTGGCCAGTGAACAGACTTAACTAGGTGGCTAGCCAGATGACTTAACTAACTGACTTAACTAGCAAGCCAGCTGACTTAACTAGCTGACTTAACTAACTAGCTAACTAACTAACCAGCTGACTTGTCTAGATGATTTAACAAGCTAGCTACCTAGCTTGCCAGCCTACTCAACTAGCTGACTTAACTAGCTAGCCAGCTGGATTGCCAACTGACTTAATAAGTTGACTTAACTAGCTAGCCAACTGGTGGCCAGCTGACTTAATTAACTTATTTAACCAGCTAGTCAGCTGGTAGCCAACTAGCTGGCTACCTACCTAGCCAGATGGCTAGCCAGTTGACTTAACTAGGTGATTTATGGTAGCAAGTTGGCTATCCAGCTCACATAACTAGCTAGCTACCTACCTAGCCAGCAGTCTAGCCTGCAGAATTAACTAGGTGCATTGAACAGTTAGCCTGCTGGCTAGCAAGCTGACTTATCCAGCTAGTTACATACATAGCCAGCTGACTAAACTACCTGACTCAACTATCTAGCCAGTTGGCTAGCCAGCTGACTTAGCTCACAGACATCATTAGCTAGTCAGGTAGCTATCTAGTGGACTTAAATATCTAGTTACCTACCTTGCCAGTTGGTTTGCCAGATCTAATAACTAGCTGAATTAACCAGCTAACCAGCTAGCTAGCCAACTGACTTCACTAGCTCACTACCTAGCTAGCCAGAGGCCTTAAATTTTTAGCTAACTAGCTAGCTACCTAGCTAACAAGCTGACTTAAATAGTTAGCTGGCAAGCAAGCTAGCTGAGTTACAAGCTAGCTAACTAGTTAGCTTACTCATTATCTAACATGCTAGCTAAGTGACTTATCATCTGACTTAACTCGTTAGCTAGCAAGCTGACTTAACTCGTTA
>NW_007112467.1:0-794 GCF_000164805.1 Carlito syrichta
TTCACTATCTAGCTAGCCATCTGGCTACTCAGCTGACTTAACTAGCTGACTTAGCCAACTAGCTAACTAGTTAGCCAACGAGCTAGCGAGTTGAGTTAACCAGCTGGCTTAACTAGTTAGCCAAAAAGCCAGTGAGCTGACTTAACCAGCTGGATCAACTCATTAGCTGATGAGCTATAGTGGTGACTTAACCAGCTGGCTTAACTAGTTAGTTAGCAGATGTAACTATCTGAATTTATTAGTTAGCTAACTAGTCAGCAAACTGACTTAGCTAGTTGCCTCAAAATAGGTAGCTAGCAGTTTTAACTACTTGACTTAACTAGTTATGTAGCTGATTTAACTAGCTGACTTAAGTAGTTAGCTAACTAGCTACCTAGCTGACTTCACTAGCTGTCTCAACTAGTTTGCTAACTAGTTATGTAACTGACTTCACTAGCTGACTTAACTAGTAAGCTAACTAGTTATCTAGCTGACATGGCAAGCTAGCTTAAATTGTTAGCTAACGAGTTAGCTAGCTGCATTAACTACCTGAGAACTAGATATTTATCAAGTTAGCTAGCTGTCTTAACTAGCAGGCTAATGAGTTAGCTAGCTGATTTAGTTAGTTGGCAAATGAGTTAGTTTGCTGACTTAACTAGTTGGTGAACCAGTTAGCAAGCTAAATTAATTAGTTGGCTAAGTAGTTAGCCAATTTAACTACTTAGCTAAGGAGTTAACCAGATGATTTAATTAGTTGGCTAATGAGTTAGCCAGCTGAGTTAACCAGTTGGTTAACGAGGTAGCCAGCAGACTTA
>NW_007112468.1:0-829 GCF_000164805.1 Carlito syrichta
ACCACAATAGATTGATGGACCTCTAGCCAGAATGACCAAAAAAAAAAGAAAGAAAATGTCCAAATAAACAAAATCAGAAATGCAAAAGATCAAGTCACAACAGACCCTGAAGAATTACAAAAGATTATCAAAGATTAGTATGGAAACAAACTTGAAAATCTAAATGAAATGTAGGACTTTCTGACATTGCACAGCTTCCCAATGTTGAAGCAAGAAGACATTGACACACTGAATAAACAAATAACAACCCAGGAAATTGACTTTGTCATAAGACAACTACCTACAAACAAAAGCCCTGGAACAGATGGTTTCCAAAACATACAAGTAGCTGATACCAATCCTATTGGAAGTATTTCAGACAATTGAGTAAGATAGAACTCTCCCCAAATCATTTTATGAAGTTAACATCATACTGATACCCAAACTGGGCAAATACCCAACAAAGAAAGAGAACTATAGGCCAATATTCCTGGTGAATATCTATGCAAAATTTCTTTAGAAGATTCTATTAAATCAGATCTAACAACATATCTCAAAAATCATTTGCCATGACCAAGTAGGCTTCATCCCCAGGATGCAAGGCTGGTTCAATATTTGCAGAACCATAAATGTAATTAAATAGAGCAACAAATGTAAAAACAAGAACCACATGTTAACTGGGCTCAGTGATTCAGCCTGTAATCCTGCACTTTGTTAGGCTGAGGTGAGTGGATTGCCTGAGCCCTCGGGTTCGAGACCTCCCTGGGCAACTTGGTGAAACCTCATCTCTACAATAAATCAAAAAATTAGCCAGGCATTGTAGTGCATTCCTGTAGTTCCAGCTACTTGG
>NW_007112469.1:0-886 GCF_000164805.1 Carlito syrichta
AGCAATTTTAGCAATTGCCACTTTTCTATTCATTGTCTATAGGAATCAGATAAATTCACATCTGACATCAAATCATTTATTACATTCATATCCTCTACCTTTTAAAAATAGCCATGAAAGGAACCAAATATAGGCTTAAAGATTAGCATAATAAATATGTTGGTCATGAGCATTTGATCCTCTCACCAATTTAATGAGAAGGAGAATCTCCTGGAAGACTCTCAAACCATAAGCTGTTACAGAAGAACAGCAATTTCTGAGTAATACCTGAAAAAGAAGAATAAAAGTAGCCTGAACTCTCTCACTTCTATTTCACTCTGCATGCTATTCTTATTATATGAGCCTGGCTCATGTTCCTAGAAACATAACTTGTAGCAAATCTCAGGATCTCATCAAATGATGTATTACCAAAACAATCAAGAAGAGTTTTCTTGAGAATTAGGCTTATGTATCCTGGAGAAGATCAAGGATTAATGTATACAACCACAACCATTCCTGCTCCAACTTTAGTAGGCAACTCTTTAATAGCTACAGGAATATGACTCTACCATTCAAACCAAAATAAGAAAGGGTATTTTTCAGAAAGGAGTAGGGAATAGTTCAGAGAAAACAATACATTGAATGCATCCATTTTTTTGGTCATTTGTTCTTGTTTTTATTCATTAGGCCAAGTCTTTATTAAGCACATACTATGTGCTGGGCGCTGGAAATATAGCAGCAAACACACAGAAAATACCAAGATAATAACAATTCCATAAAGTTTGAATTATATTATCACTGCTAGAAATAGAATAGACAGGGGTTGTTTTTTTGTAGACTGGATGAACATTCTGAATGAATATGAAAGAAGACATATGGTTTGGTTCCATTCCTTTTATTTTTATTG
>NW_007112470.1:0-1083 GCF_000164805.1 Carlito syrichta
ACACTGATAAAGGCCTTTGGCAAAGTCTCAGGATACAAAATAAATGTGCAAAAGACAATCGCATTTTTTTACACCAATAATAAACAAACAGAAACCCAAATAAAAAGCACAATTCCATTCACAATAGCCACAAATAAAATGAAATACCTTGGCATCTTCCTAACCAGAAACATGAAAGGCCTTTACGATGAAAACTACAAAACACTGCTCAAAGAAATCAAAGATGATACAAACAAGTGGAAAAATATTCCATGCTCATGGATTGGAAGAATCAACATTGTGAAGATGTCCATCTTACCTAAGGCAATCTACAGATTTAATGCAATACCCATCAAAATTACCAGCAAAATTCTTCTCAGACCTAGAAAAAAGCAACACAGGAAATAATATGGAAACACAAATGACCAAGACTAGCCAGAACAATCCTCAGGAAGAAAAAACAAAGCAGGTGGTATCACATTGCCAGACTTCAAACTTTACTATAAAGCTACAATCATCAAAACAGCTTGGTATTGGTACAGGAACAGGCATATAGATCAATGGAATAGAATTGAGATTCCAGAAGCAAAACCTCAATTTCTCAACCAACTCATCTTTGACAAAGCCTCCACCACCTACCACTGGGGAGAGGAGAACCTATTCAGTAAATGGTTCTGGGAAAACTGGCTGATCACATGCAGAAGATTGAAACAGGACCCCTATCTATCCCCATACACAAAAATTAACTCCAAATGGATCAGAGACCTAAATGTAAAACCTCAAACCATAAGAACCTTAGAAAATGAAGGACATACCCTCATGGAAATCGGAACTGGCGTCCAATTCCTGAACAAAAAACCTGAAACCCACAGGCCATAAGAGATAAGATAGACAAATGGGACCTCATTAAACTGACAAGCTTCTGCAAAGTCAAAGAAACCATCAAGAGAGCAGGGAGACAGGCTACAGACTGGGAAAAAGTATTTGCCAAGTCCAGGTCTGACAAAGGCTTAACATCTTGGATCTACAAGGAACTCAAATGTGCTGAAAAGAAAAAAAACAAACAGCCCCCTTTAAAATAGGCAAAATATATGAACAGACACT
>NW_007112471.1:0-1396 GCF_000164805.1 Carlito syrichta
AGTTTCCTCTGGAAGTAGTATCCTTATTTACCTTATTTTAAACACATATTTAAAGTCATATTTATTTGCTTCTAAATCTCTATTTTCCATGAGATCTTGCTCTTGCTAAGTGGGTTTTTCTCGAGGCATTTTTCAAAAGTATGAACCCCTAAGTTGATGAATAGTATTCTGGTATGTCATTAAACAAAATGTATGGATACCTTGGGGCCTTTAATAATATAATTTAATGTAATAAAAATAAAGTTTACTGGAAGAATAAAATAAAAGAATTAACAAATCTCCCCAGTCTCCCTCAATTTGCGATTAAAGAACAATGCAATTTGCCCCTTTAGCAATTACTTCAAAAGACCAAACTTGTGAAAATTAAAAGTTGTTATTAATAGAATGGGTCATTTTTCACTCACTGGAGCAGGTAAAAGTACACAACATATTAAGTAATGTGCATAACACCAACTAACCACCAAAAATTGGGAGAAAAAACTTTTAAATTAGTTTAAATACATTTAGGGATTATCAGTGTTTTAAAACTATTAAGGATTATTTCATTTCCAACACAACAAATAGCAAGTCACTCAATGACTCCCAAGTAGTATATCGCTAACTAAAAATAAATTACACAAGCAAACAAGCAGCAGCAGCCATTGGCAAAAACAAAACAAAACAAAAAGAAACAGAAAAACTCATCTTAAAGAAATGATCACCAAATAAAATAATAGCATTTATATTCTTGATTTTTTAAAGTTCTTGGACATAAAGACATCTAAATTTGATTTCCAGAAATTGCTACACAGTCCTAACTTCATTGTCACCAAACCTTTACTTAAAATGTAATTGTACAAGATAGTGGTTGAGATATTCCCATAAAGTAGCATAAGCAGTCATTTTACATTCTGGTTTATATGAAACAACCTCAGTTTATGACTGCTTTCCCAATTTGGAAGATAAAATAGTTGGTTGCTGTTTTTCTACTATGAGCTCAGACTCTCTGATTCTGTGACAAACTTCCTACTTAGGCAAATAAATAAGAATTTAGGAGCTTGGTGGAAATGGGAACAAAGTTTTTAATAATTGGACCAGCAGAAATGGGTCAAATTTTCCTACTCTCTACCAGTTCACATCTCTTTAGCCTGGCATGGAAGCTGAAACCTTATGGTTGCTTACTGTATATTTCTGAACATTTCTTCTACAGATGAAAGTACACAAATGCAAATCTCAGGTCTATTTGACATTGAGATACCCAAAGCCTCATGAAAACCAAAGCAAATATAATAAAATCACTTAAAATGCTTGACTGGCACATACCATGAAAAGGTAAACATTCTAGGTGACTGCATAAAAGTTTATTGTCACCAAAACTAATAATAAAAGACCTTCGATTTTATCAATGAAATACATA
>NW_007112472.1:0-813 GCF_000164805.1 Carlito syrichta
TTAAAGTGTTTGCAGTGAATTGGATAAAACCTAAGTTTGTATTTAAAATGTAAAATTCCATTTGTGGCTTGTCTTTCATGTTGTTAACTTGTTACTAAACTTCTGTGTGGCTGATACAAGAATTTTTAAAATTTTGCTCATGAACAACCCTCACAGCCCTACACCCCACTCAGTGCTCTAACAGTTTCCCCCTTATCTGAGTATACTGTGTGCCCCCTTATCTAAATATACTATGTGTCAAACCCCAGAACATGTGTTTCATGTGTTTATCTCTGCAATGACTCACTTTCCCAATTGCTTTTGCCTATAAAGATTTCCCGCCGGGCTCGGTGACTCAGCCTGTAATCCCGCATCTTTAGGAGGCTGAGGTGAGTGGATTGCCTGAACCTGCGGGTTCAAGACCCGCCTGGGCAGCGAGACCTCATCTCTACAATAAATCAAAAAGATCAGCCGGGCGTGGTAGCGCATGCCTGTAATTCTGGCTACTTGGAAGGCTGAGGTAGAAGGATCACCAGAGCCCAGCAGGTCGAGGCTGCGGTGGCTGGGAGTGGCCACTACACTCCAGTCTGGGCGACAGAGTGAGACTCCAACTCAAAAAAAAAAAAAAAGATTTCCCACAAATTTCATTCATTGTCAAGAGTTTGGGAGGCATGAGACCCCTCTCGACCTCTGACTTTAATAAAGGACTTACTTATTAATTTGACCTTTGATTGGGCTAGTTATCTGATTTTTAGCAATTTGCATATAACAAGTTCATGTGTCTGTGTCACATTTTGGTAATTTTTGTAATGTTTCTAAACTTTTTATTAATTT
>NW_007112473.1:0-1383 GCF_000164805.1 Carlito syrichta
CTTTTTGGATAAATAACATCATCCTGAGGGAATTTAAATACAGCTCTGTAGTCCTTCAGTATATATTAATAATCTTTAAAGTACTAACTTTCATATGTTCTCATATTTTTATCTAATCAGGATATATCTCTATTGATATAATTGGAAATTTCTAAGGCAGCCTTTTTTTGTCAACAGTTTAATTTTCCTGTTTTCAAGTTCATTTGATAGTAAAAGACACAGAAGTTATCGTCAACCCCAAAGAATCAATGGTAGACCAGTTGTTTTCATTTGAACTACACGTATTGGCAGAGTAGTTATGGTAATTTTTCAATTTGGTTAATATTTGTGCCGAAGTGTACGTGTAAAAAAATGTCAGTAGATATAAAATAGTACATGAAATAGCAAATAATTATGCTGTGAATATCATTTTGACTTTTCATTAGATGTAAGTGTTCATTTCTTAGACATGAATATTTATTTTAAGCAGGCAGAGGGGCAAAATATGAACAACATGAGATTAGGGTCTATAGATCAGCAGAATTCTTTAAACAGATTTAGCAATATACCTTGAACACATTGTCATGTTTTTAAGCTACAGTGTCTCATTTCTGCAGTTGAGGGAAAGATATTCGTTTATCTGTTGTTTTGAGGATCAAATGACACAATGTATTGAAAAATCCCAGAGTACTATTGACATATTACTATTACATTCAGAAGTAACTTAGATAAATAATCCAGCAGGGGTGAACTTTTCATTTTTAGACACTCAACTCAAATCAACATAATGAAAGTGTGGGTCACAGTGACATTTCCTTCGGTGCTTAACAATAAAATTATGGACCTAAACAATCACTAGAGATGTAAGAAGTTGGAAAGGTAACAGAAAATCTTTAAGTCTTAACGCCATTTTTTTTCGCAGTTTGTTAATAAGGACAGCAGTCTAACTTTCATGAATTCCAAACCTGGAAATTCCAATATTAAAAATACTTAAGGATCAGCTGTTCAGCTATTTGCATACACGTAATACTTTATTCTTCAGAATGATTCCACCCAATTTCAAAATAATTAGTGATAGGGTATGTCACTGCATTTTTCTATGGTCATGGCTCTTTGTTATTACATTATTTAAGGTTTGGCAGGTGGCCATAGTTGTGTAAAGTTGCATGTCCCCTATTGGTTGTGCATCAGAGGAGGCTGACTGAGTGCCCTTTCAACAATATACTGGGATCCCACCAAACCCAGCCTCAGCAGGGTTCTGAGAGTCCAGCTGGGCAGAGTAGTTGGAGTGTGTGTGCGAGTGTGTGAATGTGAGTGTACAGTACAGAGCAGTTGAGTTGTCACGTGGGCTCGAGCACAAGTTACAAGTGCCTCCATGTCTGCACTCTTCAGCCAAGGCAGGAG
>NW_007112474.1:0-680 GCF_000164805.1 Carlito syrichta
CTCCTATCCACACTTCTACCACCCCAAATCAGGTGGTCATTATCTCTGTCCCAGGTTCTTATTCTCTTCAATCTATTCCCCACTGGGCAAATAAAGTAACTTTCTGAAAATAAAAATTGATTGCTGTCCTTTTCCTGCTTACCTCAATCATTCCCAATCTCCTTAACTCCTTGACACAGTTGATTATGCCTTTGTAGTCTGTTCTCATTTCTTGACTGTCTATTTATATGAGTTCAGTTCTTTATAAAATGTTGACTTCATTTTGCCTCTAGACTTCTCTGCATGTTGTTTCCTCTACCTGCAACACTCTCCATGATCTCCTGTGTTTTGTTTCTTCATACTCATTTTTGTCTCAACTTAAAATACATTGTCTATGAAAAGCTTCCATGAACTTGACACAAGGTTATGCTTGTTCTCTTGACATATGTTCTCATAGTTCCCTGTCATTTCTTTACCATAACACCCATCACATTTTAATGTTACCACCTAGCTATCTGTATAAGCTCAGGAGAACAGGACCAGGTCTGTTCTGGAAACTAATATAGGGCTTAGTAGTAAATATTTTAGGATGAATCTATAAATACCTTCATAGAAGAGATGTGACTATTTTAGGGAGATAACAGACATGGTGAATTAATAAGGTGTCTGCAGAAAAACTGTGTTGTGTATCGATTGTCCTA
>NW_007112475.1:0-971 GCF_000164805.1 Carlito syrichta
TTCTAGCTACGTTCTTACAACCATAGAAATGTTCATCCACAAGTTTGAAAAATATATTTGAGGTTTATCAGAAAATGACGAAAAATGAATAATGTACATTAACATGATTGCATGTAGAAAACCAAATTTTTATCAAAACCAAATTCATGCTTACCATGATATGACCTCATGTACTGCGATAAAAGAAGTAAAACAAGCTACTTTTTTGGAAATACATACAAATATGCTAAAATGAGTTTAAAATATAATACCCTGATAATTAAGTTAATATTTAGCTTCACCTAAATGCCAGAAATTTAGTTTCTTTAGCCAGATAGTAAGCATAAAAAGAACAAGTTTATTATGATTTTAGTATGCTTCCTCCATTAAAAACTTAAGGTTAAATGATTGCAAATTAGAGAATATAATTAAGAAACTTACACCCCTTAACTAATGAATATAGAAAAGGCCAAAATCACTTCTGTTGCTATTTCTAACAATACGCAAAAATGTAGTGTTCAATTTAACTTGGTTTTTGCTAAGACTTTGTCATGCCTGTGTTCATCAGTGATATTTGTCTGTGGTTTTCTTTGTGTTTTCTTCGCGTGTGTCTGTCTTGTTTTGCTAAGAGAGTAGTTCTGGGCTCATATAGTCAGTTTGGAATTATTTCTGCTGCTTCAATTTTTGTGAAGAGTTTAAATTTAACTTATATTTCCTTTTCAACTGTTTAGGAAAATTCAGCTGTGAAGCCATCAGGCGCTAGGCTCTTTTTTTCTCCCTCTCTCTTTTCTTTATCTTGTTTTCTGCTTTGTTTTTTTTTGTTTTGTTTTTTGAGTTGGGGTCCCCCTCTGTTACAGGCTGAAGTGCAGTGCACTGACCATTCTTCTGCTTTGGATCCTCTGTTTTATTTTATACAAAACTATTTGCTGAGTCAAAGATTGAGTGAATGATGAGTCTTCACTCTTCTAGGGAAAATTGTTGCAGGCTGATTT
>NW_007112475.1:2506-3211 GCF_000164805.1 Carlito syrichta
CAATTGATATAAACATATATAACTATAAAATAATGATATATATATTAGAATGTAATATGGATAATACAACACAAACTATATATACACATATGTAAAGATACAATTATGATATATTTTATAGTATATTATAAACAGCATTATTTTTCAAGAAGGACTGTGTGTTCAATAAAAACTTTCCATATGCATTTCTGACAAAAAGGAAATCTTATGAATAACTAACGGCAAAATCTCTTCTTGTGAGGCAAAGATAATCTATTTTAGAACGTCATTTTAATGTCCACTTGTTATAGAAAAGAAAGAACATCCACCACCCAGGGGAGACACATGTGAAAGTGATCACATGAGGATCAAGCCCATGGTGCTAACATCAGAGACTTTTCATGTATTAAATTTTGTGATGAGCAGAATCTTTATCATTTACATAAAGGCAATAGAAACACAATGATAAGTTCACCAGAAGACAAATATATTAGAAAATTCAAATCAGCTTCCTTTGTTCAAATCAAAATTGACATCTCAAAAGTATCCCCAAACAGACATAATCAACCATGCCTTACTCAACAGAAAAGGAGGAATAAGTCTTCTACATTTGTGCTGTGATGCAAAATATCTTCATAAGTAGCACAGTAAATAAAACGTGATTTAAAAATGCTTTTATGAATGCAAAAATAAATGTCTTCAGTAATTTCTATCAGGAAAATACTT
>NW_007112476.1:0-743 GCF_000164805.1 Carlito syrichta
CTTAGAATCATCAGTTTGACCTTCTGCAAAATGTGTTATTAGGGACACCGGTCCTATGAAATATTACATGGAATAAGACTTTTTCATGGTCAAATAAGTTTGTGAGAAAAAGAATAATATTCCCCAAACCTTCTAAAGCTTCGGCTCCTATAGAAAGGGACTTTTAAAAATCTATGTGTTTCCCACACTTAAAAGATTATAGAATTATGTAATATAATTCATATGTTCTACAAACATGCTATTAAGATATAGATTTTTGTGCCACATAAGTTGAAATCAGAAACAGATGAATTCTTATATTTAATACATTATAATGGATATAGGCTGTTTAGAGAAACAACCAGCCAGTTTGACAAAGGGTACAGGTGTATGTCAAACAGCAAAAATCAGAGTACTGTTCAAAGTAATGGCTTGCTTTTATCTTCTTCTGATTATTAAGAGTCATAAAGATTAATAGAGTCTTTTTCTCTACCAGCCAATAAGATGACACTAAAACAGGAAGAATAGGGAAAGCTTCTAGAGAGAAATATTAGGAGAATTAGTAAAGTCGGCCTGGGTTAGTCATTATTTTATTTATATTTTGCAAACATAAAAAGATTATAATAGATCTGTGCTGTAGAGCATAGTGAATATTCCTTTACTTGTATTAATAACATATTGCATAATCATTGTCCTTTTCTATAACATTATATATTATTGACTACAAATTAGGCCATGCTATAGACACTGACCAGAAAAAATAT
>NW_007112477.1:0-709 GCF_000164805.1 Carlito syrichta
CCCTGGCTCCCACCCCTGGATGTGGAGGTCTATGGAAGATGCCAGCTGACTGTCAAGTTCGTCATCAGGGCTAGTGGGGAATTCATTCCCCATCTGTGTGGGGTTCCTTGCTTTTCTCTTCCTCTCTTGCCTGGTTTTTCTGGGTCATCCCTCACTGTGACCCTCACCTGTAGGTTGTAAGGTGTGACCTGTTCTCCTCCCCCACACACAGAGAGCAGTCCCACCCCCTGGCCTGGGTTGGAGGCTACCCACAGACTCTGGGTTGTTCTCTGAGCCTTGGATCCTGTTACCGAATTGCTCAGCAAAGAGAGAAAGAGAGCATGGCACAGTGCCACAACTGCCCCGTCACAAGGAGGCAACACATGAGACCGGCTCAAGGAGGCTCACAGATCGCTGGCCACCCCAGGCCTCTCGGGTAGATGTGGCTTAGCTGGGATTGGAACTCACTGCAGTCACTTAGAGCAACTCAGGACTCAGAGACTCCATGGCGGTGCTGAGGGGCCTTCTGGAAGGAATTAAAGCGGAAACCCTAGGCACGTCCAGGCATAAGGTGGGCAGGGGAGGGGCTCCCTCAGCGCTCTAGGTCTGGGACTTTCAGCGGGCTTCCCAAGCCCCTCCTTCCTTTACCCAGAGCTCGTGGCACTACAGGTGTGGACAGTGACATCACATTCTGCTTCCTGCACCAGATGAGGCACAGAGGTCACTTTCT
>NW_007112478.1:0-524 GCF_000164805.1 Carlito syrichta
CCAGCAACAACAAGAACAACAAGAACAACAACAACAACAATAACAACAACACACGATTAAATAAAAAAATAGTTGTCCTTCTCCTTCTCCTTCTCCTTCTCCTTCTCCTTCTCCTTCTCCTTCTCCTTCTCCTTCTCCTTCTTCTCTTTCTTCAGGAAAAAAAGGTTTCCCATTCATTCCGGAGCCAGCCCACGAGCGCAGAGCACATACACAAAAAGTCACATCCCCAGGACACGTGTCTGACTTCTCGACCGCGGGGATCTTCTCTCTTTCCACTCGGTCACGGCAGGTCGACGGTGACCGGGATTCAACCCAAACAGCTATGCCGCCCCCCGGGCCGTTCCTCAGAGGGCCAGCCCGGTGCCTCGCCACCGTCTCCTCTCGGAGCGGGACCGGATGCGACGGGACGATCTGGCTTCTGTTTCCCGGCCGGGCATCGCTCGAGCCCGAAAGTCGCGCGAGAAGACAGAGCGGGACTCCCGCTCATCCAAGAAAGAGAGGACGGCTCGAGGTGGAAAACCCAC
>NW_007112479.1:0-745 GCF_000164805.1 Carlito syrichta
CTCACAAATGCCAGCTTAGTGAGGCACTAGCTTTGATTTTAAAATGGCTTAGCAAAGAGCGGCAGATATGTATCTACATTAGAGGACATTTACTTCCTTTCTACCCATTTAACAGGGTATTTACTTCCTTTCCCAAATTTTTAAAGGGCCGCTGCCCATAATTGTTAAAAACAAAACAAAAATTAAAATTGTGCTTTCCGGTTATACGCTTTTTACTTTTATTTTTTTATTTTTTGAGTTGGAGTCTCACTCTGTTGCCCAGGCTGGAGTGCAGTGGCATACTCACAGCCATCCCAATGTTGACTTGCCAGGCTCAGGCTATCCTTCTTCTTCAGCCTTCCCAGTAGCCAGAACTACCGGCTTATGCTACCACACCCCGCTCGTTTCTTGATTTATTGTAGAGACAGGTCTCTCCAAGTTGTCCAATTGGGTCTCGAACCCACAGGCTCAGGGATTCCACTCACCCCAGCCTCCCAAAGTACTGGGCTTACAGGCTGAGCCTGGCCTGGTTATACACTTTAAACAAGAACAAAATAAACATATATTAAATTATAAGACTAAAAAAATTAACTCACAAAATGTTAAATGCATCTTCTTCACGACTGTCAAATGAGAGAAGACTCTGCTGGGACTTAGTTGCACACAAAAATCAGTGTATTTGTTAGGATGTCTTTGCTTACAAGGAAGAGAAATCTGATTCAAATGGGCTTGAACAATTACTTATCACCTCACACTTCTGGAACTC
>NW_007112480.1:0-772 GCF_000164805.1 Carlito syrichta
CACAGAAGGAATAGCTGTTCCATGCTATCATCAATTATTAGGGAAACGTGATTTTTTTTAAAAAAATTGCTTATTGAGCCCTATTAGTAAATGTATCTTTGAACTCTGAAAGTTGAATAACTGAACAAATTAACAAGGCAAGTTTCTGGCAGTTATATCTGACCTAAGTTAGAAAAGGATTGTAAATGCTTTGTTATTTACACCCTTCCTCCAATTCACACATCTTCCCAGAAAGTATTTTAAAAAGACTCACAAAACATATAAATTCAAACTTTGCCTACTGTGACTCTAATGAAAGAGACCCATATATTCCTCAATGCCTGGCCCCCTACCCCTCTAGAAAGGCACTAAACTGCTAAGCATTGTGTAAAAGTTTAAAAATCTCTATTGGACATGACATAAACAAGCTGAATGATTCCACTAGTTTCTCTTTCACGGGTACAATAATGGCACTAAGTGCAGAATTTACCTTGTGCCTGAACAAGGCTCTTTTGAAAACTTTAAAGTATTTTGCAGCATAGGTAAAGATTAATCAGGAGAGCCAGTGCAAAATACCAACCAGCAGTGTGTACCTGTGTGATGATGGTGACTCACCCTCTCCCCAGCCTCAGTTTTTCACTTTTCTTTGACCACATAGAGATGTTGAAAGGTTGAAATGAGGTTATGTAAATAGTTATACTTGTTTATTATTAAATATGAATGTCCATGTTTTTTGTTCTCTGTACACATGCACATAATCCTTTTTTGGAAAGGAGAAACATATGAGCATTTC
>NW_007112481.1:0-1070 GCF_000164805.1 Carlito syrichta
GCTTAGAATTCAATTTTTTTTTCAGACAGGGTTTTGCTCTGTCACCCAGGCTGGAATGCAATGGTATGGTCACAGTTCACTGCAGCCTCAAATTCCTGGGCTGAAGGGCTGCTCCTGACCTAGCCTCTGGAGTAAATAGAACTACAGGCATGCACCACCACACCCAGCTAATTTTTTAAATTTTTTGTAGAAAATGCAAACATATGTCTTGCTATGTAGTCCAGGCTGATTTTGAACTCCTGGGCTCAAATGACTCTCCTGCCCAGCCTCCCAAAGCTCTGGGATTATATGTATGAGCCACCATGCCAGGCCAAATCTATCTGTCTTAAATAACCATCTCCATATAAAATGCCTATAGAAATACTTTTTTTTTCAGTTGGAGTCACTCTGTCGCCCAGACTGGAGTGCAGTGGCATGCTCCTAGTCACCGTGGCCTCAACCTGCTAGGCCCGGCGATCCTTCCGCCTCAGACTTCCAAGTAACCAGAACTATAGGCACGTGCTATGACACCCAGCTAATTTTTGATTTATTGTAGAAACGAGGTCTCGCCAAGTTGTCCGGGTGGGTCTTGAACCCTTGGGCTCTGGCAATCCACTCACCTCTAACTTTAACAGAAGAATGTAGATCACAAAAGTAAAGGCCCAAATATGGGACATAGACGATAAAAATGTAATAGAAAAAAAACAGTGAAACAAAAAGCTGGTTCTTTGGAAGAATAAGCAAGATTGATGGAACGTAACCACAATAGATTGATGGACCTCTAGCCAGAATGACCAAAAAAAAAAGAAAGAAAATGTCCAAATAAACAAAATCAGAAATGCAAAAGATCAAGTCACAACAGACCCTGAAGAATTACAAAAGATTATCAGAGATTAGTATGGAAACAAACTTGAAAATCTAAATGAAATGTAGGACTTTCTGACATTGCACAGCTTCCCAATGTTGAAGCAAGAAGACATTGACACACTGAATAA
The DNA here is from genome assembly GCF_000164805.1 of Carlito syrichta. Classification (NCBI taxonomy): domain Eukaryota; kingdom Metazoa; phylum Chordata; class Mammalia; order Primates; family Tarsiidae; genus Carlito; species Carlito syrichta. The sequence goes on from NW_007112481.1 coordinate 975, forward strand.
ACAAATAACAACCCAGGAAATTGACTTTGTCATAAGACAACTACCTACAAACAAAAGCCCTGGAACAGATGGTTTCCAAAACATACAAGTAGCTGA
>NW_007112482.1:0-750 GCF_000164805.1 Carlito syrichta
GATCTGGAGGTTGTCTGAGCATCCCTTTGATGGCATGGGGAGCAGTGACATACAGTTCCTGCCCCATGGTTATTTTATCATCATCCTTGACTATAGTGGCAACTGCTGCAATGATTTTTAAGCATGGGGGCCACCTGCCAGTACTGGATCTAATTTTTTTGAAAGATACGCTATGGGCTTTTTCCATGGACCCAGCTGCTGTACTAATACTCCTTTTGCAATTCCTTTTAGCTCATCTACATATAAATAAAATGGCTTTGTCAAATCATGTAGCCCAAGGGCTGGGGCTGACAGTAATGCTCGCTTGAGGCTGTTAAAGGCTTTGTTCATAGCTTCCGTCCAAACAAAATCCTGTTTGTTTTTAGTGGCCTCATATAGAGGCTTAACTAACTCAGCAAACCCAGGTATCCACAAGTGACAGAAACCCGCTGACCCCAGGAACTCGCGTACTTGTCGGACATTCTGAGGTGGGGGTATTTTTAGGACTGTCTCTTTCCTGGCGTCCGTCAGCCACCTCTGCCCTTCTTTTATTTTGTACCCCACGTATCTCACCTCTGTTCTGCGTATTTGTGCCTTTTCGGCTGAGGCGCGGTACCCCAGGGTGCCCAGAGTCTGCCCCAAGTCCTTGGTGCCTCGCAGGCATGTGTCTTGGTCCTCTGCCGCTAGTAAGATATCATCTACATACTGTAACATAGTCAGGTTAAGGTATTTTGTATGGAACTCACTCAAGTCCTCATGTAGAGCCTCATC
>NW_007112483.1:0-1375 GCF_000164805.1 Carlito syrichta
TCACAGGGCTAGAGACAGAAACTTTAAAGATTCTCATTGTTCCCACCAGATCTCCATTCTTTTGAATGCTTTAAAAAAACACCTCAAAGGAGGATTTGACTCTTTGTTCACCACGGAAACACCTTCCCATTCATGTAAGGAATGTGCTTGTTTATAAATGATGATACATCATCACCAATTCACTTGGCTTCCATAACCTCATTTCCTTCCTGTGTCTGTCCAGTCACAAATCCATTGCTACCCTGGGGTAGTATATTAACCCAAATCACAGTCTGAATGGCACTTTTTGGCTTGGGTTCCTCTCATTTGTTTATCTTTGGCTGAGCTAGGAAATGCAACTGGAAAATGATTCAGCACAAGCTGTTCAGCTGGGAGCCCTCTCTCTGTCTCATCCAACTCTACCCTGAAATGATCTGAAGTGGCCAGTATAGGATGAAGCAATGCTTATATGGCCCACAGGTGGGGTTTATTTAAGTGTATGCCCCATGGTCTTTCTGAGTCAGCACAGAAAATATTAATACATGACTCTACCCCCAAGCCACAGAGAGTAAGAGCAACACAGCCCCACAACTTGATGCCATGTTTGGGATCTTCTGAGTCCTGATATAGCCCTAAGTTGCCGTGTTTGGGTCTACTAAGTCAAGATATAGCATGAGAAGTGAGGTCACAGGTGTACAAAAAAGAGTCCTGTACATAAACTCAAGAATGAGTCCAAGGCCTGGCACTGAGATTAAAGAGTTTGATTCAACAATTCTTTTATGTCAAAGTCAATGTCAAAACACTTACACTTATACCCAGCTTCATCAGACAAGACAAAATTGGGGTTTCACTTAAAGAATCATCTGACACCCTCAGTAATGAAAGGAAACAGAGGAATCCTAATCAATTTTCCTTTTTTAAATGGAAAGCTAAACTCTTGCCCATTTTTGAACTACTGTTCTATTCAGAGAACTATTATTCATAAGTTAAGTATCCATTTCTAAGTTCTTATGAACATCATGCAGGAGACAGCCATGGAGTACCCAAGCGTTAAGCAAAAGTGCTGGCCTTGTGGTCTGCATCACTTCCCAGGGAATAAACCGGTTTTGCTCAGGCATCGTAGAAGCATTGCTGCAAATGCCACCAGCATTATTCAAAGCAGAATAAGCCACATGATGCTCTCTGTCCACGTACTCTTGGCCTGTTATCCTTCCTTTCATCATTACTAATCTCTTAACTAGAACCTTTACAACTTTTTAAAGTCCAAGGTTTTACAGCAGCATTTTAAGGTAAGGAATTTTGAGAAAATAAGATTTAAGACTCACCCTTTAATGAGAGTGAAAAAGAAAACCACAAGCTAGATATTTACTTAGCAAAAGAGCCAGGTGCAATGGTC
>NW_007112484.1:0-595 GCF_000164805.1 Carlito syrichta
GGGCCGAGAATTTTCCTGTATATTAGGTCTCTCATTACATAGATCCTGCTTCGAATCTCTGATTCTTTTTTAGTCCTTTCCAAGATGTCCTGTAGATTTTTGAGATTGGGGACTCGTGTAACCCAGATTCCTTATTCTTTCTTAGCAAAAGATCATGTAGTTACCTGTATATAAGGACTCCATTTCCCCATATTCATACTTAAAACACCCTGATTCGTGTTTAGCCATTTTTTGGGGATTCAGGACATGAGTAATGCAGTTTCCTTATTCTTACTTAGCAATAGGCTTTGAAGTTTCCTGAATGTGAGGACTCCCATTATCCAGATCACTACTTCAAAAACCTGATTCGTGGTTACCTCTGAGGAAGACGGCCTGTAATTTTTGGGATTGAGGACCCATGTAAACAAGATTCCTTTTACTTCCTTAGCAATATGATGTGCAGTTTCCTGTATGTGACGAATTCCATTACCCAACTCCCACTTCACTCTGCAGGATGCCAAGACATTTCCTAGTGACCGAGAAATCCAATTGTATGGATATCAATAAAAAAGACTCCCATAATGTTCTTTGTGAACTGGAATCCCAGATTCCTGGT
>NW_007112485.1:0-925 GCF_000164805.1 Carlito syrichta
AGCTGTGTATTGTTAAAGCTGTTAGTGGCTCCAAAAGGTTATTTAAAACACAGAATCTTAGAGGGAGGAGAGCCCGAGGTTTTATGAGACTGAAGATTTTAAGAAATTTGAACCAGGCTTCCTTCCCACTGCCCTAGACTATAAAGCATTTTTTAATGAGTTGAAATTAAGGAAGGACTACACCTACTAGAAAAGAAGAGAAGAAAGTTCTATTAGTTTGCGGTTTCAGATCTGATTAAAAAAAAGATGACAGTGTAAAGCCCATTTGTGGCAGGTCGCTTTTTGAAAGTAACTTTTAAAGCATTTTTCATATCCTAAATTTGCACTCTTTGCAGACTTTTGCACATATATTCCGCTTTCAGAATAGTTTTGCACATTGTACACATCAAACAAAAAGTGGAAGCTTTTTAATAAATAAATTGCATTGATAAATGATCTGTACTAGAATATAATAAATCTCCAGTTATAGTCAATGACTACCGTGTTGTACAACAGATACCTCCTATTTTAGTTGCTAATAAAAGGTTACACAACTCAAAAAAAAGAAATCTGAAGTGTAACAAGGTCAAATTTCGAAGATAAAAACTCAGCTTTCAGTAGAAGTTTCATTTTTCAGTTCTACAATTATTTATTCCAAGTCCAATATTTTTAGTAAAATATTACTGTATTTTATTGTAATTTACCTGGAAAACCTTACATTATAATTTTGCATGAAATTATTAAATATTGTGGATATCCTAGTTGTCAACATTTGCAGATCTTCTAATTTAGTGTCTGAACATTTTAATGATAAGCACAGCTCACATGTCATATCTAATAAGGCTGCTTTCCAGTCCAAAGAATGTCAGTATATGCAAAATAACTGAACATTTTCTTGTGTTTTATTATAACATGGGAAAAATGAAAATGTTGATAGTAATAATAA
>NW_007112486.1:0-766 GCF_000164805.1 Carlito syrichta
CAGGTTGAGCCCCGCAGAATGGAAGAAGAGGGATCTTATACCCTTGTTTAGGTAAGGGAGGGGGTCGTGTTGAGCGGTTACACATTCTCTTTGGAATTTACAAGGTGGTGTTCAGAAAAATCAGATCTTTTAAAGAACAAATGGTCTCCAGGAAGAGCTGGGCAGCAGAGTCTGCAAGCAGGGTTGTAAACCGTCAACTTCAAAAAGGGGTTTTGGATAAGTCTGTGAATTAGTTATCTTTTGCATTTCTATGAGAGCCATCAGTCTCTGGTCATTTGGTCTTTTCAAACCGGCCTGGCTGGTCTTTAGAGTTTTCCGCTTGACTTTCAAAAGAAAATATCTTTAACTGCTACCAACCCCCTTCTGGGCACATCAGTAGTACAGGGACTAGCAAACATACACTGCTGGCATTAGTACTTTGGGGGAGGACAGGGGATGATCTGCCTGTTTCTTCCCAAACTGGGATACCCACTGACATGGCCGATTTCACAAACATCAATGCAGCAGTTGAGAATGACCCCACACTCAGGGACTTCCTGCTTGGTTTACTGACCTTGAAATAAACCATCTTGAAATTCTTAATACTTTTTGAACAAGGGTCCTCAAAATTTCATTTTGTACTGGGTCCTAAAAATCATTTTGGCAGTCCTGTCCACCACAAACATGGTCCACAGATCACGCTTGTGTTTACAGTGTGACAGAAACATTGGCACCATTGTTTGAGAAAAAATAGACTGTGATTATGTATACAACCCAAGAACATCCC
>NW_007112487.1:0-752 GCF_000164805.1 Carlito syrichta
GCTTAAGCTGTGTCTTGAAAGATGAGTTGGGAGCCGGGCTTGGTGGCTCAGCCTGTAATCCCAGTGCTTTGGGAGGCTGAGGTGAGTGGATTGCCTGAGCCCGCATGTTCAAGACCCACCTGGGCAACTTGCCAAGACCTCATCTCTACAACAAATCAAAAATTAGCCAGGTGTGGTAGTGCACACCTGTAATTCCAGCTACCTGGAAGGCTGAGGCAGAAGGATCACCAGAGCCCAGCAGGTTGAGGCTGTGATGGCTGGGAACATGCCACTGCACTCCAGTCTGGGTGACAGAGTGAGACTCCAACTCCAAAAAAAAAAAAGAAAGAAAGATGAGTTGGGGGTTTCCAGGTAGAGGAACTGAGGATGACTGGACATTCTGAGTAAACACCATGAGCAGATACAGAAGCAGACACATAGTGGTCAAATGTGGTTAAAACATTGGAAATGTAGAGAGAAAATGAGTCATTAAATGATGAGAGAGGGTGGGGTCATATCATAAAAGACCTTGCATGACAAATGAATGAGGATGACTCACTAGTAGGTATTGGGGAGAGCCATTAAGAAATTTCAGTCTGGGCTCAGTGGCTCAGACTGCAATCCCACCACTTTGGGAGGCCAAGTTGAGTGAATTGCCTGAGACCACGGGTTTGAGATCCACCTGGGCAACTTGGCAAGACCTCATCTCTACAATAAAGCCAAAATTAGCTGGGCATGGTAGCATGCACCTGTAGTTCCAGCTACTTGGAAGG
>NW_007112488.1:0-805 GCF_000164805.1 Carlito syrichta
CCATTGACTCTAACACCATAATAACTGGGGACTTTAATACACCACTCCCAACCTTAGACAGATCATCAGGACAAAAAATCAGCAAGGAGATCCGGAACCTCAATGAGACTCTGGACCAAATGGACTTAATTGATACCTATAGAACACTCCATCCAAAGACCACAGAATACACATTCTACTCATCACCACATGGAACATATTCTAAGATCGACCACATAATTGGACACAAATCAAGTATAAGTAAATTTAAAAGGACTGAAATTCTGCCATGCACCTTTTCGGACCACAGTGGAATAAAAATAAACATTGACACCAACAAAGTCCCCCCAAAACCCACAAAGACATGGACACTAAACAGCATGATGCTAAATAACTCCTGGGTCAATGATGACATCAAAATAGAGATCAAAAGATACCTGGAAACAAATGAAAATAAAGAAACATCTTACCAAAATCTCTGGGATGCCTTAAAAGCTGTAATAAGAGGGGAATTTATATCCCTACAAACACACATGAGGAAAATGGAAGGAACAGAAATTGAATAAACCATAAACGTAATTAAATACATCAACAGATGTCAAAACAAAAACCACATGATCATATCACTAGATGCAGAAAAAAGCTTTTGATAAAATCCAGCACCCCTTCTTGATAAAAACCCTTGAACATCTAGGCATACGGGGAACATACCTCAAAATAGTAAAAACCATCTACGAGAAACCCACAGCCAGCATACTCCTAAATGGACAAAATTGGAACCAATTCCCCTGAAAACTGGAACTAGACAGGATGCCCACTCTCTCCC
>NW_007112489.1:0-650 GCF_000164805.1 Carlito syrichta
CATTGATCTCTTTAGAATTTAATGATAATTCTTTTTCAGCATACCTTTTGCTCTGGCTGCCAGTTTTGTGTCCTTTTAATATTAGAAAGATATCCTCCAGGTTGTGTGTAAAAATGTTGCACAGTTTACTGTAACCAAACTGGTGGAAGTCTAAATTCTGTAGTTACCTAAGAAAAAACAGGCTCTAGGACCTTATAAACTGTAAACTCTCAGCTTTTATCATAGTGCTTTTATCATAAGAAGAAATTTACCTAGTCTGAATTTTGCTTTAGACTTTAAGTTTATGGCACTAGACTATGATTTTATTGTAGTTTTTTTTGTTTGTTATATTGGAATTTCTTGCTTTCTTTTTTTTTTTTAGTCTTAAAATATTTTATTTTTACTTTTTAAACTTTTTGTTAAAAACTAAGACACAAACACACCTTAGCCTAGGCCTACACAGGATCAGGATCATCAATATCATTCAGGCACCCTGTAGATAAGAAGTGTTTTCCCATCCCCCGACAGATATTTGCTACTGTTAATCCCATCCTCCTCCCCCCCATAGTTTCGCAGTACCATCCGTCATTTTCTCATAGTATTGCATTGGATGTTCAAGGTCCATTATATGAGTGAGAACATGTGATATTCGGATTTTTGTTTTTGTGAGA
>NW_007112490.1:0-357 GCF_000164805.1 Carlito syrichta
CGGCTGGTGGAAGAATCGCCCCTGACTGGGGATGGATTTCTAACACATTCCTTAGTACGACATGGCCTGTTTCCCTGCCTCCCAGCAACAGCTAGCTAGGATTGCAGTGTGTGAACCACCATGCCCAGCCTGCAGTACCTTTTGAAGTATGAGTTCTACTTTGTTCTTTTTCAGGTTCGTTTTGGCTTTTCAGGGTCCTTTGCAATTCCATGTGAATTTTTGTCTCACTCTGTCACCCAGACTGGAGTTCAGTGGCCACACCTGGTCACCGCAGCCTCGACCTGCTGAGCTCCGGTGATCCTTCCGCCTCAGCCTTCCAAGTAGCCAGAATTACAGGCGTGCGCTACCACGCCCGAG
>NW_007112491.1:0-753 GCF_000164805.1 Carlito syrichta
GTCCCTGTTCGGGCGCCATAGCTGTCGGTGACCAGCACTGACCAAGGGTGGGTTAGGACCCGCACCAGAGAATCTGGACAGCGAGAAGACCACTCGGAGGCAGTTCTTCTGGGAACAGTCTGATCAGGACTGGAGCCGATTTTATTCAAACATTTTCCAACTTATATACCATTTTCTATACCCTCCAGCAATGTGATAATCACTCACTGGGGGCGTACAAGTTTCGTGCTTTACAAACTATGCATCACAAGACCACCACGAGATCTGCAATTTCCAAGCAAACAATTCAAATTCCGTGATGCCTGCCGTGCTTACATTAAGGTCACAGGTGCACAATTTCAATACAAATCGTTCAAAGTGTTTTCCATAATGTTCAATGAATCATTCATATTATACTCTTTGCTCAATACCCTGATTAATACAAAAAACTTTCCTGAGTTAACTCTAGGTTCAATCCAAGTTCACTGATTCCCAATATTGTTAACAATTAATATTATCAACTTAACACTATACTATAATCTATAAGTTTTAGTTAAATGACTTAACTGTCAGTTATACTATTAACCTATTACAATTTAACATAATGCCTTATAACTCAGTTAAAACTTATTCTTAAACTACAAAACTTTACTATAATTCATATGTTTCATATGTCTAAACTTTAATTTTTATATGATCTACTTAATGGACTTTAATACTATGCTATATCCTATAAAACTAATACCTTATCGTTAATTCTTTTATAATCGTATA
>NW_007112492.1:0-622 GCF_000164805.1 Carlito syrichta
AATTAACTCCAAATGGATCAGACACCTAAATGTAAAACCTCAAACCATAAGAACCTTAGAAAATGAAGGACATACCCTCATGGAAATTGGAACTGGCATTCAATTCCTGAACAAAACCCAAAACCCACAGGTCATAAGAGAGAAGATAGACAAGTGGGACCTTATTAAACTGACAAGCTTCTGCAAAGCCAAAGAAACCATCAAGAAGGCAGGGAGACAGCCTACAGACTGGGAAAAAGTATTTGCCAACTCCAGGTCTGACAAAGGCTTAACATCTTGGATCTACAAGGAACTCAAATGTGCTGAAAAGAAAAACAAACAAACAAACAACCCCATTATAAAATGGGGAAAAGATATGAACAGACACTTCACAAAGGAAGACATCTGAGCAGCCAACAGACACATGAAGAAATGTTCAACCTCACTAATTATCAGGGTGATGCAAATCAAAACCACATTGAGATACTATCGAACTCCAGTCAGAATGGCAATTATCAACAACTCAAAAAATAACAGCTGCTGGAGAGGGTGTAGCAAAAAGGGAACACTTCTACACTGTTGGTGGGAGTGTAAACTAGTGCAACCTCTGTGGAAACAGTGTGGTGATTCCAAAAAGCTCTAA
>NW_007112493.1:0-1153 GCF_000164805.1 Carlito syrichta
TCTGTTTACCCTTTCGAAGAACCAGCTTTTTGTTTCATTGATTTTAAAAATAATCTTTTTGTCTTCTATGTCCTGGATTTGGGCTTTTATTTTGGTGATCTGGATTCTTCTGCTGAAATTAGGGTTTTTGTGGTCTTGCTTTTCCAGTTTCTTTAGGTGGCTTTTTAGGTTGTCGATTTCTGTTCCTTCCATTTTCCTCATGTGTGTTTGTAGGGATATAAATTCCCCTCTTATTACAGCTTGTAAGGCATCCCAGAGATTTTGGTAAGATGTTTCTTTATTTTCATTTGTTTCCAGGTATCTTTTGATCTCTATTTTGATGTCATCATTGACCCAGGAGTTATTTAGCATCATATTGTTTAGTGTCCATGTCTTTGTGGGTTTTGGGGGAACTTTGTTGGTGTCAATGTTTATTTTTATTCCACTGTGGTCCGAGAAGGTGCATGGTAGGATTTCAATCCTTTTAAATTTGCTTATACTTGATTTTGTGTCCAATTATGTGGTCGATCTTAGAATATGTTCCCTGTGGTGATGAGTAGAATGTGTATTCTGTGGTCTTTGGATGGAGTGTTCTATAGGTATCAATTAAGTCCATTTGGTCCAGAGTCTCATTGAGGTTCCGGATCTCCTTGCTGATTTTTTGTCCTGATGATCTGTCTAAGGTTGTGAGTGGTGTATTAAAGTCCCCAGTTATTATGGTGTTAGAGTCAATGTCTTTCTTTAGTTTTCCTAGAAGTTGCTTTATGAATGTTGGTGCGCCTATGTTGGGTGCATATATGTTTAGGATAGATATTTCTTGTTGATGGAGTGAACCTTTTATCATTATGTAGTGGCCCTCTGTATCTTTTTTAATTTTTGATAGCTTAAATGGTATTTTGTCTGAAATTAGGATCGCAACTCCTCCTTTCTTTTGTGTTCCATTCGCCTGGAAAATTTGTTTCCCAACCTCTTACTTTGAGTCTGTGTATGTCCTTTCTAAGTGAGATGGGTCTCTTGAAGGCAGTATATTGTTGCCTGGTGATATTTTATCCATTTTGTCATTCTATGTCTTTTCAGTGGTGCGTTTAGTCCATTCACATTCAGACTAATTATTGAAATGTGAGAGTTCATCCCTATCATGGAGTTCTTATTGAGTTATTGTCTTCCACTTGGT
>NW_007112493.1:1950-7287 GCF_000164805.1 Carlito syrichta
CTGGGGACTTTTCATTGTTTGTATTCCAAAGTCAGTTTTCTCAGTGTCTGCTCTCCCAGGCGTCTGGGAGAGACCCATACTCTTCTTTTGGTTTTTCTTCATTTCTGTAGATTTTTCTCCATTTACCCCTTTCCCTCCCCCTCTTCAATTCTGTTTTTGAGGGAAGGTGGGGTTGCTTTTATTTCTCTTCTGCAATGACCTGTTCTTCCTTATGAGGGTCTTCTGGTTTTGTTCACTTTTCCCTCTGCTTTACAGTCTGTCTATTCAACAGTTTGCAGTCTTGGTCCCAACTATCAGGTGAGAGAGAGACACAGGGGTTCAGAGAATCTCACCAGTTCACCTCTGCCGTCGCCATCTTGCCCCGTCTCCTCATTTTCTGTGTTTTTAAGAGTTTGGGTTAGTTCTATATTTTGGTCCTCAAGCTCTGAGATTTTTTCTTATGCTTGGGTAATTCTGCTTCCTATGCTTATCAGTTTGTTGTTTTTTTCATTCAAAGCATTCTTTATTACTGTTATCTCGAATATCAGCTCCTTCCTAGTTTTTTCTTGTGTCTTCTCAATTCTTTTTAATCTCTCCATTAATTACTTGGTATCTAGATTTGCAGTTTGAGACCCTTCATTTTGGATACTCTTCATTGTTTGCATGCTGAAGGCAGTTTTCTCAGTGTCTACCCTCCCAGTTCCTGGGAGAGACTCATAATCTTCTTTTGGTTTTTCTTCATTTGTGTAGATTTTTCTCTCTCTTCGCCTTTCCCTCCCCTTCTTTAATTCTGTTTTTGAGGGAAGGTGGGGCTGCTTTTGTTTCAATTCTGCAATATCCTATTCTTCCTTATGAGGGTCTTTTGTCTTTGTTTACTTTTGAGGTTGGAGTGAAGGTTGCGGACTGTTCTTTTTGCAGTTTTGAGTTTCAATTTAGGGGGAAGCTTGGTTCAGAGTGTATATGCTGTTTCTAACATCCACAAACAGGTGTGTGAGCACACTGGAGCCTATTTCCCTCTGTCTTACTATTTTTCCATGTAGCAGTATGTAGTCTTGGTCCCTAGATTAAAAAGGGGGTATAAAAGAGGAAAATAATAGAGGAAGGGGGAGTCAGTAGGAAGTTAGAAAAAGAGTAGAGTGAGAGGGAAAACAGCCATACATACCAACTATCAGATGAGAAAGAGACACAAGGCTGGAAAGAAGTGATAAAAGACACATAAGAAAGATTCCAAAAGAATACTGATAGCTACACAAAAACAGACCAATAAAATCATTAGACAGTATAAGTCAGAAGGCAAACAACGAAATTTATCAAAGCAGTCAACATGACAAAATCATAAGTCAAAATAAAAGATCAGACTAAACTCACTTCAGGTCTGATCTACAGCCTCTCCCCTTTGTTTTTTGTTGCAGGTAGCTAGATTTACTTGCAGTTTGGGTTTGATTTTTTCTTTAGCCTGTTGCCTGGGAGTTGCTTTTGTCTGATTCAGCGTAGGGATGGTGCCTTGTCTCCTGTTCAGTGACATTACCTTAGGAACCGAGGTGGGGTTTGTTGATAGGTGGGCAGGGCAATGGAAATCTCTGCCTGGAGAATGGCCAAGGTAGTTTCAGTTTTGCAGATCCGTTTCTCTCCACTTGTCTGGGGCCCCAAGCTTAGGGTCACTCGCTGAGTTCCTCAGGCAGGGTGGGCCCAGAGCTCCAGAGCTCCAAAGCTCCAAAGAGCAGGCAGTGAGCAGCGAGAGTGGCCTTGGGCTCCCCACAGGGTACTTCAGCCAGGAATGGGACTGGTGTCTCTGCGGGGTGGGCACCCAGAGCCTCCCTGAGTGACTGGCGACTGGGTGCTGGGTGCTGGGTGGGAGACGATGTAGCCAAGGAGGGAGCTGAGACGCCCATACTGGTGGGAGTCTCCTATGGTGGAACAGCAGCAGCAGGGGGCCGCAATATCTGGCCCTGTATGATACCGAATGTCTCCAGGTCTCTGACCAGCGTGACTGGTGGTGGGCTGGGGGATGGGGGAAGAGAAGTAAGAGTTTTTTTGGGAACTCACGTTTGGAGAATCTCACAAGACCACCTATGCCATTGCCATCTTACTGGGAACACCCTGCTGCTATTCTAATTGTTCTTCCCTGGTACATAGTCTGAACTTTTTCTCTTGCAGCCTTTAGGATTTTTTCTTTTATACCTACTTTGTTTAGGAGAATTATTATATGTCTGGGATTTGATCTTTTCATTTGTTATCTTGCATGGGTTCTCTGAATCTCTTGTGTTTGAATTTTTTCATCCTTGATGAGATGAGGGAAGTTTTCTTGAATATTTCATGAAATGTTTGTTCGTGTGGCCTCTGTTTCTCTCTCTGCCTAAGGAAGGCCAATTACTCTTAGGTTCTGTCTCTTGAAGTGATCATTCATCTCTTGAAGGTTTTGTTCTGTCTTTTTGAGTTTCTTTTCTATACTTTTGACAGTTTGAGTTAGTTCTGTGTTTTGGTCTACAAGCTCTGATATTCTTTCTTCTGCTTGGCTAATTCTGCTCCCCATGCTTATTAGTTTGTTATTTATTTCCATCACTAGCCAGGCTCAGTGGCTCAGCCTGTAATTCCATGCCTTTGGGAGGCTGAGGTGAGTGGATTGCCTGATCCCGTGGGTTTGGGATCTGCCTGGGCAACTTGGTGATGCCTCATCTCTACAATAAATCAAAATGAGCTGGGTGTGGTAGTGTGTGCCTGTATTTCCAGCTACTTGGAAGGCTGAGGTGGAAGGATCACCAGAGCCCAGCAGGTTGAGGCTGTGTTGGCTGGGAGCAGCCATTGCACTCCAGTTTGGGTGACAGAGTGAGACTCCAACTCAAAAAAGAAATAAAAAGAAAAATAAAACAATTAAAAAAATATTTCCATCACCATATTTTTTACTGCTGTTATTTCTGACATCACCTCCTTCCTATTTTCCTCTTGTCTCTCCTCAATTTTTTTTTAGTTGGAGTCTCACTCTATCGCCCATACTGGAGTGCAGTGTCCACTTCTGGCCACTGCAGCCTCGACCTGCTGGGCTCCGGTGATCCTTCCACCTCAGCCTTCCAAGTAGCCGGAATTACAGGCACGCACTACCACATACAGCTAATTTTTTGATTTATTGTAGAGATGAGGCCTCGCCTGCCCAGGCAGGTCTCAAACCAGTGGGCTCAGGCAATTCACTCACCTCAGGCTCCCAAAGGATGGGATTACAGGCTGAGCCACTGAGCCCAGCTCTCCTCAATTTTTTAAATTCTCTCTATTAATGTCTTGATGTCTGGGTTTGCTGCATGTGACCAGTCATTCTGGGTGCTCGTCATTGTTTGTGTTCTGGTATCTGCTTTCTCAGTGTCTGATTTCCCAGGGATCTGTGTGAGACCTATATTTTTCTTTTGGTTTTTCTTCACTTGTGCGGTTTTTTCCCTCCCTACTTTTTCCTTCCCCCTACTGTCTTCTTTAATTTCGTTATTCAGAGGTAGAGAGTTTGCTTTTACTTCTGTTTGATCAATCTCCTATTCTTCTTTATGTATGCCTTCTTACTTTGTTCAATTCTGGAGTTGCACTGTAGGTTGGGGGTGGTCCTTTTTACAGTTTTGAGGTTTACTTAATGGGGAAGCTGTGATTCAAAATCTATCTGCGGGTCCTGGTATTTGCTGAAGGTGTATGGATAATCTGAAACCCACTTCATACTGCCTTGGAATCTGTCCGTGCAGGGGGGCTCTAGGTTTACTCCCTGAATTAAAATGTGCTTACCAGAGGGAAGAGAATGGAGTAGACATTGGGGGGGAAGAGTCGGGTGGAGAGAGAGAGGAGTAAGGGTGGAAACAGGGGAGTGTACCAACAAATGGAGAGAGAGACTTAAAGTGAAACAGATAAAAACAATAAACCACGGCTACAGACTAACCAACTCCCATACAAAAAATGATATACAATGATGATAACATACAAGATAACCAACCACCTTATTGGTGTGCTGTTCCTCTATACAAAGATATGCTTTACAGAAAGGAGAAAAGAGAAGAAAAAGAAGAGAAGAAAAGGAACAAAACAGTAGGGATAGAATTAAGTCATTAAACTAACAAAACCAATCGAGCACACTCTGAGACTTTTCGTTTAAGTCGAACATCCTTTCAGTTCTGATTTCTAGCTGTCTTTTCAAGCTGGTAAATTAGTTCGCAGTTAGGATCAGTTGCCTTTGGCCTTCTGTGAAGGTCAGTTCAGATCACTCTCAGTTCACCACTCAAATCTGGGCTGTATCTGTTTTTCAAGCTTTTTCCCGTTTTGGTGTTGTTACCTTGAATCGCCAGCAGGTGGTGCTATCTCAGCTGCTTTCCCTAGAGGGAGTGGAGCTGTACAGGAGTCAGGCAGAGGCTGGAGATGCGAGCCTGCCTCAGGGCACACGGGAGGATGCCCATGGCCGGCAGGACATCACGGTGGCAGCAGTGGTGGCAGGGATCCCAGCAGATCTTGCCTTCAGGGGCTTCAAGGTCTGGATCACCTCAGGCATGGGTGGCAGGATACACTATGGCTACCATGGAGACCATGGTGGCGCTGGTGGCTGCAATGTCTACAGCTGCAGTGGCTGTCCAGATGGCTGCAATGCCCCAGCGGTGGTGAAGGTCGATCTCTGTGTGAATAGCAGGCTGTTGACATTGGTAACCACAGCCCCTGGGGGGATAGCCAGAGACCCTCTGTGTTCTCCTTTGCAGAGGGTTTCATAGACCAGGCTGCCCTGTCACCATCTTGCCAGAAGTCCTCTGTTTCTTCTTTTTCATTTGTTTCCATTTCTATTTTAATCTCTATTTTTACTTCCATATACAACCAGGAGTTGCTTACAATCATGTTGTTTCGTTTCCATATGTTTGTGGATCTGGGGGAACTTTGTTGGTGTTGATATTTATTTCTTTCCACCGTGGTTTGAGAAGGCACATGGCAAAATTTCTATCTTATGCATTTTGTTTATGCTTGATTTATGGCCGGTCTTAGAGTATGTTCCATGTGGCGATGAGTAGAATGTATATGCTATGGTCTTTGGGTGGAGTGTTCTGTGGGTATCAATTAAGTCCATTTGGTAAAGACTCACCTTGAGGTTCCAAATCTCCTTGCTGAATTTTTTTGTTGATATGTCTAAGGTTGTGAGTGATGCATTAAAGTACCTAGCTATGATAGTGTTAGACTCAATATCTTTTTTTATGTTTTCCTAGAAGCTGCTTTATGAAAGTTGGTGCTCCTGTGTTGGATGTATACATGTTTAGGATGGTTATTTCTTGTTGATAGATTGAGCCTTTCATCATTATATAGTGACCTTCTGTATATTTTTTATTTTTTGATCACTTAAAGGGTATTTTGTCTGAA
>NW_007112493.1:7639-8436 GCF_000164805.1 Carlito syrichta
CTTCTTAGGAATTAAAAGTCTGGGAACAATTTTAATTCTCCCTCATTGATGAAGCTTGGCTTAGCTGGGTAGGTTATACTTTGTTGAATGTGTTTATCTTTCAGGACTTTGAATATTGGTCTCCAAGCTCTCCTAGCATCAAGTGTTTCTATAGATAAATCTGTTGCTATTCTAATTGGACTTTCCTGGTAGGTAGTCTGAATTTTTTGTCTTGCTGCCTTTACAATTTTTTCTTTTATTCCTACTTTTTAGGAGAATTATTGTGTGTCTAGCAGTTGGTGTTCTCATTTGTTGTTGTGCAGTGGTTTTCTGATCTTTTGCGTTTGAATTTTTGCTTTACTAATGAGATGAAGGATGTTTTCTTTAATAACTTAATGAAATGTTTGTTTCAGGATGGTCTCTGTCTCTCTGCCTCAGGAAGTCCAATTACTCTTAGGTTTAACCTCATGTTAAATCACTCATTTCTTGAATATTTTTGTTTTATCTTTTAAAACTTCTTTTCTATGTTTTTGAGAGTTTTATTAGTTTCATATTTTGGTCCAAAGGCTCTGAGATTCTTCTGCTTGACTAATTCAGCTTTCCATGCTTATCAGTTTGTTATTGATTTCAATCACAGTAGTCTTTACTGTAGTTATCTCATTTATCAACTCCTTTCTATGTTCCTCTTATCTCTCTTCAATACTTTTTATTCTCTCTATTAATGTCTTGATGTCTAAATTTGTAGTATGTGACCAGTCATTCTGGGGACTCTTCATTGTTTGCAATCCAAAGTCAGTTTCTTAGTGTCTGACCTCCCA
>NW_007112493.1:8534-17100 GCF_000164805.1 Carlito syrichta
CCAGGAGTCTGTGTGAAACTCATATCTCTTTGGTTTACTCATTTGTGCAGATTTTTCTCCCTATTCCCCGTCTATAATTCTGTTGTTTAGAACTGGTGGAGTTGCTTTTACTTATTTTTTCTCAATCTTTCATTTGTCTTGTGTGGATCCTCTGAGAGGGTTGTTCAATTCTGAAGCTGGACTGTGGTTTGTAGTCTGTACTTTTTTGCAGTTTTGAGATTTGATTTAGGGAGAAACTGAGTCAAAATTTATCTGCAGATCTCATCATCTACTGACAGGCTTATGGATACCCTGAAACCCACTTCCCACTGCTTTTCAATCTGTCCATGCAGTGGGGGTATAGGTTTGCTCCCTGAAAGCAAAATGGGGTAAGAAAAGGAAATTAATGGAACAAGGAAGGAGGGGGAAAGAGGAAGGTGGAGAGAGAGACAAGTATGAGAATAAACAGACAAATGCACAAATAGCAAATGAAAAGAGACACAAAGACAGAAAACGGGGAAAAACACGAAAATAAAAAATGAACCAAAATGAACAAATCAGACAGAAAAAAAATAAAAATAACAAAATAAATAAAAACAAGGAACCAAGTTCACTCTAAGATCCAACGTCCTTCCAACTCTGATCTGTAGCTCTCATTACAAGCTGGTGAGGTTGCTCACAGCTAGGGTCAGAGGTCCCAGACCTGAGGTGGAAGGAGGGTGTATCAGATCTGGACTCAGCCAGCTTGCTGCTCTCTTGTCTGCCACTCAGATCTGACCTATCTGTGTCCAATCCAGCATAGGGGAGGGACTTCTGTGGCTTCCAGTTTGATGTAGTTATCTTAGGTCACAAGTTGGAGGCTGGGGGGAGTTTAGTGGAGCTTTGCAGGGAAATGCAGATCTCTGCCTGGTCCTGGGACAGGAAAAATGGCTGTGGTTAGTTTTCCCCCACTGGGCATGTGCCTCCTGCCTGTGAGACTGCTGGGCACTGCAGGTCAGCGTGGTGCGGGTTGGCACAGGGTGGAGTGCAGCAGTTCAGCTGGTGAGGTAGTCCAGAACTCAACAGGTCCAGGAGCTGAGGGCCAACCTACTCAGCCATGACAGCAGCAGCGGCTGTGCTGGTGATGTCACAAGAACATGAAACCAGGCCACACGAACATTTAAAGAGAGGTTGGTCAGTAACTGGGGAACTCTTCGCAGAGGATGGTCATTCACTGGGATGCCCATTATAGAGAAGACCCAGCCTCTGGGGGCATTCATCACAGAGGCTAGCCAATAACTGGGACACCCATCACAGATGCAAATCAGTCACGGGGGCATCCACTATGGTGGAGGCCCAGTTAATGGAGCATCCATTACAAGGTAGTGCTAGTCACTGGAGCACACAATTTGGAGGAGGAACAGACACTGGGGTATCCATCACTGATGAGGCCCAGTCAGTGAAGCATCTGTTGTGGAGGAAGACCAGAAAATGGGGCACTCATCAAAAAGGAAGGATATTCATGGTGACTCCCATGTGTCAGAGTCCTGGTTATAAGCACATCCTTCACAGAGCAGGGCTAGTCACTGTGGCACCCATCACAGACATGGCCCATTACTTGGGAACCCATTATGAAGAAGGTCCAATTTATGTGACACAGTTCACAGAGGAGGACTAGTTACTGGGGCATCCAAAATATAGGTCAGTCACTACAGCCTTATTCATGAGAGAGTACCAGTCACTGGGTCCAACATTATGGAGGAAGCACATCACAAGAACACCCATCACAAAAGATGGTCAGTTAATAGGGCACTCATTATGGAAGAGGCCCAGTAAGTGGGAAATCCATCACAGAAGAGGTCTTCATTGGAGAAGCCACAATGGAGTAGGATAAGTCAATGGGAACCAATGAAAGAGGAGGAACAGTCACAGGTGCATCAATCAGAGAGAAGGGCAAGTCACTTTGTCACCCTTTTGGAGGAGGATTTCTAGCTGAGACAACCATCTAAGATAAATGCCTATCATGAGGGCACTTATCATAAAGGTCGACCAGTCACTAGGGCACCTATCAGGAAGGAGAAGTAGTCACTAGAGCAAGCATCAAAAAGCAGGGTCAATCACAGTGGCAACCATTACAGAAGAGGGGCAGTTAGAAAGACACACATAATAGAAAAGGGCTAGTCACTGGGAAAACCATCACAGAAGAAGGTTTGTCACTGTTGCAACCATCATAGAAGAGTTCAGTAAATGGACAAGAATTTTGCAATATGGTCAGTCGGTGGGACACCCATCACAGAAAGGAACAAGTTAGTGGGGGATCCCATAACACAAAAGGGATAATCATAGGGACACACAAAACAAAGGAGTACTAGTCAGTACAGCAACCAATACGAAGGAGACCAATCACAGAGGAGATCGGTCACTTGGGTACCCATCACAAATGAGAACAAATTACTGGGAAATGGTTTGCATAGTATACAAATTCACTGGGAAACTGATCACACAGAAGGGGCAGTCAATGATGCATCCAAGTTGGAGGAGGGACAGTCACTGGGGTTTCAAAGAGGAAAGCCATTCACTGAGACACCAATTACAGAGGAGGGCCACTCACTGGTGCAGCTATTTTAAGTTAGGCCTATTCGGGGGAGTAGCAATCATAGAGGAGTGCCAGCCACTCATTATAAGGGAGTACTAATTATTGGAGCACAATAATAGATGAGGGCCAGTCACTTTAGAACTCATCAATGAGACCCAGTAACAGAAGCATCCTTCATAGAGGTGGCCTAACCACCATGAAACCCATCATAGAAGAGAGTCTGTCACTAAGACCACATGCCAGAAGAGAAAATGTCACTTGTACAAACAAAAGAGAAGAGAGACTTTCACTGGGGCAACATCCACAGAAAAGAGTCAATCACTGCACTCTCATCACAGAGGAGAGCCAGTCATTGGGGCACCCATCACAGTGGAGTGCCTGTCACTGAAGCACTAAGCACAGAGGAGATCTAGCCAATCAGGTACTCATCAAAGAGAAAGGCCAGTAACTGGGGCAACAATCACAGAAGAAGTTTAGTTGCTTGGACACTAATTTCACAAGAGTGAAAGTCACTAGGGCAACATTGGGGAGGGCTATACACAGGCACATTGATCACAGAAGAGGACCGATCACTGGGAAACCCTTTACTAATCAGGCCTAATCACTGGGGCACACATAACAGAGAATAGCCAGTCACTGGGACACCCATCACAGAGGAGTGGCAAACACTGGTAACCATCGCATAAGAGGACCAGTCACTGTGGCACCTATCACAGAGGAAGTCTAGTTACAAAGACATGCATTACAGAGGAAGGATAGACACTGGTACAGTCATAACAGAGGAGGGTTTGTCATTGTGGCACAAATCACAGAAGAGGGCCAGTCAGTACATGCAATATAGAGGAAGACCAGTAACTATTACATACATCACCAGAGGAGGACCAGTCCCAGGATTACCCATCACAATGTCATGCAAGTCATTCACACACCCATCACAAAGTAGGACTAGTCACTAGGGCACCCATTTTGGAGGAGGGCTAGTCGCTGGAACTTCCATCACTGTTGAGTGCCAGGCATTGGGACACCCATTATAGAGCAGGGTCAGTCCCTGAGGCATCCATCACAGAAAAGGACTAGCCACTGTGGCATTCATCAGAGGAGAGTCAGTTGCCTGGACAACCATCATAGCAGACAATCAGTTAAAGAAGGTCAATGACTGTGACACTCATTATGGAGAAGACCCAGAAACAGGTACTCATCACAGAGGAAGGCTAGTCACTGAGCACAATCTTTGGAAGAGGCCTAGTTACTAAGACACTCATGACAAAGGATAGACAATCACTATTGCACTATAAGGGATGAGAGCCAGGTAAAGGGAAATCCTTCACACAAGTGGAACAGTCAAGGTGGCACACTACAGAGGAGGAATAGTCACCGGTATAACCCTTGAGGAGGAGGGATTGTCACTGTGACAAGATAGAGATGGGGCAGTCACTCACACATGTATTATGGAGGAGGGCCAGTCATTTGGACTACCTTCACGAAGAAAGACTAGACACTGGGACAACCATTATGGTGGTGGTTGTCACTTTGGCACCAATTAGAGAGGTGGTCCAGTTACAGGATATCAATATTAGAGGAGAGTCAGTCACTGGAGCACCCATTAAGGATTAATTTCAATCACTGGAACACCAATCAGGAAGGAGGGCCTGTCACTGGAACACCCATTGCAGAGAGGGACCAGTTGTTGAGGCATCAATAACAGTAGAGTGCCAGACATGGGGGCACTCAGTATGGATAAGGCACACTCACTGGGGCAACTATCACGTAGAGTTAGTCACTGAGGCACCAATCACAGGGGAAGCACAATAGCTGAGGGAACTATCACAGAGGAGGGCCAGTTACAGAGGTATATATTGCAGAAAAAATTCTGTAACAGATCGCCTACAGGAGAAGGCACAGTCACTGGGGCACCCAACACAGTGGAGGACTGGCCACCTGGGCACATATCACAAAGGAGATCCAGTCACTGTGGCACCGATCACAGAGGAGGACAAGTAGCTGAGGAACTGATCACAAAAAAGGCCCAGTCTCTGGGCACCCCTTAGTAGGACAGATAATCACTGGGATACTGATCACGAAGTAGGTCCAGTCACTGTGAACCCATCACAGAAGAGGCAAAGTCAATGGGGAACACATCACTGAGAGGATTTAATAACTTTCACACTGATGACAGAGATAGCGTATTTACTGGGGCACACATACCTATAATGGAGGACCAGTTTCTGGGGTACAAATTACAGAGAAGACCACTCACTGGGGAACTAATCACAGATGAGGGGCAGTCAATGGAACACCAATTACAAAGGAGAGTCAGTCACTATAGCAGTGAAGACACAGGAGTGTCAGTCAGTGAGGCAGCAAACACAAACTATGATCAGTCCCTGAGATATCCATCATAGAATACCCTTCACTGGGGCACCCATTATTAAGGATTACCAGTGACTGTACACAAAAAACTGATAAAGAACAATCACTGGAGTACCCATAAAAACGGAGGGCAAATCACTGGGGTAACCATCACAGTGGAGGTCCAGTCACTAGTGCGCCTGTAACAGAGTAGAGTAAATAACTTTGGCACCCATATTAGATGAGTGTCATACACACAGACACCCTCACGGAGGTGGGCTAGTCAATAGGGAACTCATTATAGAGGAAGACATATCACTAGCTCTCTCACCGCAGAGGAGGTTCATTCCCTGTGGCACCCATTATGGATATCAGTCAGTCACTGGGACACCTAACACCATAGAAAGATAATCATTGGGGCATTCATCACATGAGAATCAATCAGTAGGACACCCACCACAGATGGAAGTCAGTTTCTGAGTCTCCCATGAGAAAGGAGAGCAGTTCACTGTGGCACCAATCACAGGGAAGTCCAGTCACTGGGGCACCCATTATGAAGTAAGTCGATCCCTGGGGTACCAATAACAGATGAGGGCCACAAACTGTAGCACTGAATATAGAGAAGAACCAGACACTGGGATTCTGATGACAGAGGAGATCCAGTCACAAGGATATCCATTCACTGAGGAACCCATCACAGAGGAGGGCCAGTCAATGGAGCAACCATCACCGAGGTGGGACTGCCACTGAGGCATCCACATAGAAAATAGCTTGTCATTGTGGCATCAATAAAAGAGAAGATATAGTCACTGGGGCTGAAATAGCAGAGTGGTATTCACTGTGCCAGCCATTATGCGGGAGACCCAGTCACTGAGGCAATGATCACAATGGAAAGTTAGTCACTGGGCACACGTCACAGAGGAGGATTAGTCACTGAAATATTTCTTTACAGAGGAGAATTAGTCACTGGATCGCTCAGCACAAAAGAGGGCTGGTCACTAGGCACCCATTATTGAGGAGGCCAAGTCACTGGGACACCCATCACAGCCTAGAGCCAGTCATTGTGACACCCATCACAGAGGAGAGTTAATCACTGGGACACCAGTTATGGAGGAGGTTCAGCTACTGGACCTTCTAACAAAAAGGGAGAGCTAGTTACTGGGGCACCCAATTAGGAGTAAAGTGTATCACTAGGGGACCCATCACAGAGGAGATGCAGTTAATGGGGCACCTATAATGAAGGAGGCCCCGTCACTGGGATACCCATCCCAGAGGCAGGCCAGTAACTGAGGCACCCATCATAAAGGAAGACCACGTAATGGGACACACATCAAAGAGGAGGCTAATCCCTGGGTCTACAATTATGGAGTAGGCCTAGCTACTATGATACCAATTACAAAACGGGGCTCATCACTGTAGCACCCATCATAGATGATGACAAATCACTGAATCACCAATCAGAAAGGAGGTTCAGTCAGTATGACACCACTTATGAAAGAAGCTCAGTCACTGTAATAGCCTACACAGAGGGGAGCTAGTCATTCTGGCAACCCTGATATATGAAGGCAATTCTCTGGGACACCAATCACAGCAGACGTTCAGTCACTAGGACACATATTATGAAAAGGAACCAGTCACTTGGACACCCATCACAAAGGAGGGTCAGTCACAGGGGCACTTATTATGGAGGAGGCCCTGTAAGTGGGCACCTATCACAGAGGAGGGCTAGTCACTGGGTAACCAATCGGAGAGGAGGAAAAATCAGGGGATTGTCTATAAGGGAGGAGGACCAGCCACAGTTGAACCAATTACAGAGGAAGTATAATTATTTAGACACCCATCACAGAGGAGGGCAAGTCACTGTTGCACCCATTTTGGAAGAGGTCAAGTCACTGGGACATCCATAACAGAAGAGGGTCAGCTACTGTGGATCTCCACACACAGGAGAGTTATTCACTAAGACACCCATCACAGAGGATTAGTAACTTGAGCACCAATCACAGCATAGGACCAGTCAATGTGGCACCCATCACAAAGGAGAGACAATCACAAAGGGATGCATTACAGAGGAGAGCTAGTCACTGGGATGCCCATCACAGAAGAGGGTCAGTTACTGAGGTAACAGTCATGGAAGAGAGCTAGTCACTGGGATCCCGTCACAAAGGAGGGCTTGTAACTGTGGCACCAATCAGAAATAAGAACTAGTCTCAAAGACATCAATAATGGGGGAGGGTCAGTCAACTGAGGCACCTACTAGAAAGGGGGCGCAGACAATCAGACACCCATCACAGAGAAGGTGTAGTCATTGAAGCACTCATCACAGAAGAGGGTCAATGTGACAGTCATCACAAAGCAGGAACAGTCACCTGGACACTCATCACAAAGGAAGGACTGTTACTAGCTCACTCATCACAGAGCAGTAATGGTCACTGGGGAAAACATAACAGAGGAGGCCAGTCATTCTGGCACCCATCACAGAGGCTGGCTAGTCACAGAGGCATACCTCTCAAACAAGGGATAGTGTCTGGAAAACCCATAACAGAGGAGAGATAGTCACTATGGCATCCATACAAGAATATGGCCAGTCACTGGGATACCTATTATGGAGGAAGACCAGTACCTGGTGCACCCATTATAGAGGATGCTCAGTCTCTGGGTCAATTACCACAGAGAAGAGCCAGTCACTTGCACACGCAACACAGAGGATAGCTAGTTAATAGAGTACCAAACAGAATAGGTCTAGTCACTAGGGCCTTCATTATGAATGACGACCAGGCACCGGTAGATCTATCACAAGTAGGGCCTTCCAAATGAGGCATTCTTCATAAAAGAGAACCCGTCACTGGGTCATCCATCACCGAGTAGTGCCTATCACTGAACCACATATAATAGAGTATTGCCAGTCACTGGGCACCCATGACAGAAGAGAGCCAGTGTAGAAAAACCTAGCAGAGAAGAGAGGAAGGAATTGGGCCACACAACACAGAGGAAAGTAATTCACTGGGGCACAAACAAAAGAGACCAGTCACTGTGACACTCAAAACAGTAGATACCAGTCACTTGAGCATCCATCACAGAGGAGACTAGTCCCTGAGTACCAACAACTGATAAGGGTCATTCACTGGGGCACCAATCACAGAGGAAGACCAATTACTGGGGCACCCATTATGGTGGAGGGTCAGTCACTGGGACAATCTTCACAAAGCAGGCTAGTCACTGGGTATACGATTATGCAGCAGGGACAGTCACTGTTGCAGCAATCAAAGTGGTGATGTAGTCATTAGGGAATTAATATGGATCAAGGTCAGTCACTGGGACATTGATCAGAGAGGAGGGCCATTCACTGGGTCACCCATCGCAAAGCAGGGGACAGTCATTTTGGTACCCATTGCAGAGGAGAGTCAGTCACTGGGGCACTCACCCAAGAGGTGGATTAGTCACTAGGACATCCATTATGGAGGGAGACCATTTACAGTGGAACAAGTCATAGAAAGGGTCAATAACTGGGATACCCATCAAAGAAAAGTGCCAGTCATTATGACACCCATCAGAGAGGAGGAGCGTGCACCGGGCACATAGAGATGAGGAATAGTCACTGGGGTACGCAAGACATAGGATAGCCAGTCATAACAATAATTCTAAAGGAGAATCTGTCACTGAGGC
>NW_007112494.1:0-882 GCF_000164805.1 Carlito syrichta
CCCTGTCTTTGAGTCTGGGTCTCACTGCCATCCGGGCTGGAGTGCAGAGACACGGTCACACCTCACTGTGACCTGCAACCTTGACCTCCTGGGCTCGGGTGATCCACCCTCCTCGGCCTCCTGAATGGCTGGGACGACGGGTGCGTGCCACTCCACCTGACTGATTTGTGTATTCGTGAATTCGCTCTGTTTTTTTTTTGCTAGGGATGAGATCTCGCTATGTTGCCCGGGCTGGTCTTGAGCTCCTGGATCCCGGCCGTCGACTCGCTTTGGCTTCCCAAAGTGCCGGGACGACGAGTGTGACTGGTGGCGTGAGACCCGAGATTTTAAATCCCGGAGACCACAGAGAGCCGGCTCCGATGCGAACACACTTTATTCGGGCTCGAGTCTGGGCTCGCGTTTGAGGCCGACGCGGCGACTTCGGGGACGAGAGACCCGACCCGGGCTGACACGCGCCTTTTCTACGTCGTTCTGAAGGGGCGGGGTGGCTTGACGGACTTGTGCGCGCGGGATTGGATGAGACTGTGTGACGCGGTTACGGAGACTTTGATGGGTTGATTCGGGTTCGATTTGCACGGGCTCGGGCTTAGTTACTTGTGATGGACGAGTGACTGCCAGACGGGCGGAACGGAAGGCCGGATGAGCTGGGTTTACACGGTCACGGCGTGTAGATCGACTTTGGTATGGGAGCCGGAGGTTTGAGTCGACGTAGAGCCCGCCGGGAGAGTGGCTGGCGCCTCAGAGTCGACTGCGATCTGAGCGCGGGAACGTCCGGAAGGGACTTATCGCTTACCGTTTACGTCCCGTTGCGGAAGCGGAGGTCGGCGCGGCGATTGGGGCGGACGGAGCTTAACGGGAGTTCCGGGTACTCGCGCTGCTGAA
>NW_007112495.1:0-481 GCF_000164805.1 Carlito syrichta
AATATTTTCCAGTTCTTATTAAACTGAAGCAAAAATCTCTGAGCCAAGATCTCTTAAGGGAAAGAAAAGACAGAGAAAGAGAAGGATTGGTCACTTGGGTGTAATCTTATTATAATAGGAGTTTCTAAATTTTAAGTGCACTCTAATGAAGCCTATAAACCTTTTCTTAGAATTGTCTTTTTAAGTGCACAAAATAAAACATATAGGCTTGAAAGAGAAAGCAGTTATATTTAAAGGCAGTTGCTGTAGTATACAAAAACTATAATTGAAAAAAGCACATTTTTGACGTAAGAATATATGTGCATCTTAATTAATGCATTATATTAGAAGTACTAGCAGCAGTTCTAGTAACTACTGAATTATCAGAGGCTACAAGCATAGAGAATATTGTGAGGCATCAGTGACAATTATAATGTAATATAAAAAGTCTGCAAATTCTGTTGGGGACAAAAGTCCCAGTTACTTCTAATATTACTGTGCT
>NW_007112496.1:0-933 GCF_000164805.1 Carlito syrichta
CATTGATGTGTCAGGTTCCGGCAATCCTTCTGCCTCAGTCTTCCAAGTAGCCAAAACTACAGGTGTACACTGCCACACCAGGCTCATTTTTTAATTTATTGTAGAGATGAGATCTTGCCAAGTTGTCCAGGCTGTTCTCACACTGGTGGGCTCAGACAATACCCTCACCTCGGCCTCCCAAAGTGCTGGGATTACAGGCTTGAGCCACTGCACTTGGCGTAGAGAAGTTTGAACTGAAAAAGTTAGAAGGCTCACATAAGTCAGCAATGTATTATTAGCAAATTTTATTATAAAAGTTACAGCAGACATAGGACCTTACTGATAAATTGACAAGACATTAAAGGACCTTGTGCAGTGGATGCAGGTGGTTATCAAAGACAAGGAAAATGACCATTCCTTAAACTGTGAGGATACCAGTTCTCTCTGTTCACAAATGAAATAAGGATTTTATATTCCAACACACACCTTAATTACAACTGTCTTTTTAAGTTTATTAATTCTATAATTATTAGTTATCAACTGCTGAAGGTTGTTAGTGAACCAAGTCTGGCATGCACTAAGATCTTTGCATTGACAAATTCATCTATATTTTTCACCTTCTCATCTTATGTTTAACACGGAGAGAGTTTCAACTCATTTTACATGACTTGATATGTCTGATGACAGAAGCTGGTTTAGACTTGTAAATTCCAGCTCTGGGGTTCAATTAAGAAAGGGCCTGTGCTAGGTGGAGTCTGAAACAGATCTACATATACATTATTTCTGTTCAAGTTTGCCCTGGATGGCTTCTTGTGCAGTCAGATAAATGACTTCATGGCTAAACAACTGACCTTTGAAGCTTTTTTTCTGTCACTTTAAGCACATGAAAGAAATCTTCCCTTTACTTTCTTATCGCCTCTTATTCAAAAAGTATGCTTTCCTATGAGAACATGG
>NW_007112497.1:0-843 GCF_000164805.1 Carlito syrichta
GTTTCTGTAGATGGCTTTTACTATTTTGAGGTATGTTCTCCCATATACCTAGATGTTCAAGGGTTTTTATCAAGAAGCGGTGCCGTATTTTGTCAAAAGCTTTATCTGCATCTAATGATCTGATCATGTGGTGTTTGTTCTGACATCTGTTGATGTATTTCATTACATTTATGGTCTCACAAATGTTGAACCAGACTTGCATCCCAGGAATGAAGCCTACTTGGTCATGGTGGATGATTTTTGAGATGTATTGCTGAATCCGGTTTGCTAGGATCTTGTTGAGAATTTTAACATCTATGTTCATCAAAGATATTGGCCTGCAGTTCTCTTTCTTTGTTGGATCTTTACCTGGCTTGGGTGTCAATGTGATGTTGGCTTTGTAAAATGATTTAGGGAGAGTTCCATCTTTTTCCATCGCCTGGAATAACTTCAGTGGGATTGGTATCAACTCCTCCTTGAATGTCTTGTACAATTCTTCTGGAAAGCCATCTGGACCAGGGCTTTTTTTTTTGTAGGAAGTTTTCTTATTACGTAGTCGATTTCCTTGATTGCTATTGTTCTATTTAGGGTCTCAATTTCTTCTTGTTCCAACCTAGGTAGGTTGTGTGATGTCAGAAAGTCCTCCATTTCCTTAAGGTTTTCAAGTTTGTTTCCATACAAGAGTACGTAGTAGTCTCTAATGATCTTTTGTATTTCTTCAGGCTCAGAAGTGACTTCATATTTTGTGTTTCTGATTGTGCTTATTTGGTTTTTTTCTCATTTTTTCTTGGCCAGTCTATCTAAGGGACCATCGATCTTGTTTATCCTTTTGA
Source organism: Carlito syrichta (assembly GCF_000164805.1). NCBI lineage: Eukaryota > Metazoa > Chordata > Mammalia > Primates > Tarsiidae > Carlito > Carlito syrichta. The sequence goes on from NW_007112497.1 coordinate 813, forward strand.
AGAACCAGCTTTTTGTTTCATTGATTTTTTT
>NW_007112498.1:0-823 GCF_000164805.1 Carlito syrichta
CACTCCAGTCTGGGCAACAAAGTGAGACTCCAACTCAAAACAAACAAAACATCTTCAAAAAAAAAACCAGTGCTCAAAGTTTCTACCTTAGGGTAGAGCAAAGTATATTTATAGTAAGTAGAAAGAAACAAATAATAGTATGGAATAAGAATATAAATAATAAGATAGAAAAGTGATGACAAGAGAAATTAATAACATCAAATAAACTTGGTTTTTAAGAAAGATGAATAAAATTGGTAATCCCCTAGCCAGACTGATTTAGAAAAGGAGAGAGAAAGCACACATCTCCAATGTCAAGAGTGAAAATGGGGAATATCTTCATAGACCTAACAAACACCAAAATGACTTTAGGCACTGGATATTCCTTGGCTACAGTTCTCCAACAGTGAAGTGAGGGAAACGAGCAGGGCTTGGAAGGGAGGGGAAGGGAAGGAAGCTCTCAAAAAACCTATGGTGTGCTTATTGCTCTGCTGGAAACTGTACATTCTTTTGTTTAATATTCATACCCTCTTAAAGAAATGACTGTTATCCTCATTTTTATAGATTGGGAAATTGAGGCTCAGGGAGGGTAATTAATTTGCCAAAGGCTAGATAGCACACATGTAAAGGAACCAGAAACTGTTACCACACCTGTCTCCAAAGGCCATATGCTTCCTTGATTCTTTTTAAATGTACTGTAAAAATAGCAGTAACAGATTCCACCAAAGGAAGAGCAAAGTTCTTGTAATTGTCAGTTCATTAAGGCTGCTATAACAAAATACCATTGACTGGGTAGCTTATTAAATTCAGAAACTTAGTTCTCACAGCTTTGGAGCCTGGGAAG
>NW_007112499.1:0-510 GCF_000164805.1 Carlito syrichta
CTGATGTTTTTTTCTGGTTTTGATATTAGGGTAATACTATTCTCATAGAATAAGTGGGGATGAGTCTTTGCTTTTCTATTTTGTGGAATATACTCTTGTTGTATAAAATTCGTGATAATTCTTTGTGGAATATTTCTCTCAGCTTTGTCTCACATAGTTTGATGTACTCATGTTAGATGTTTACCCATTTATGATTGCTAACATATTCTTGGATAACAGGCCTTTTGATAATTATATAATACCCTATTTATTTCTCATTATTTTCCTGTTCTGGTCTCCTTTGCTTAAAATTACCATAGGTACTCCAGTTTTCTGTTGGTTAATACTAGTATGGTATAGCTTCTTATATCTCATTACTTTTAAACTATAATTGCTATATTAATGCGTGTTTCTTATAAACATTATAGAGTTGTGTATATTTTTAAAAAACAGTGTTAATTAATAATCTATGTATTATAATTCGTGCATATAAGTTGTTCTCATTTCTCAATTGGTATATTTAGATAAATA
>NW_007112500.1:0-890 GCF_000164805.1 Carlito syrichta
CTGCATATGTGTTTCAAATGCTGGGGAGGATACAAAGATGTATCCTCAGAGGGTATAAAGTTCTGTCGAGGGAGGAGATAAAGTGGAGGATGACTGAGCAGACACCCTCTATAGGTGACACATGAATGATCAAGCAGTGGCTAGTTTACAGATTTATAGAAGGGAGAAGCCATGTGGTATATAGTGATTATGGACTGTTTAATGAATTAGGTGCAACTTGGTTTGGCCTTGAAATATAAGTACGTTCAAACCTGGGATCAGAGGACAACATTCTAAGAAAAGCGACCTGCATGAACAAAAATGTGTGTCAGGCAAGATGATAGGTTCAGCAAGATGATATTTTCTAGAAATATCAGAAGACTTGAAGGAGCAATTGAAAGGTGCAGACAACTGTCCTAAGGATGTCCCCAAGATGCCTCTGCCTCCCAAAGACAACAAAGTCCCTAATCGTTTTTTCCTGCCAGCGTGAAACTTGAACCTGTGCTCAAACAACCTCTTCCTATAAAAATGCTGCCTCATAGTCTCCTCCAATGGAACCCATTCACAGCACGGGCCAACCCCTACGAGGTTCAAGGTTCATAAATATACCCTTCTCCCTACATAGCTCTCTCTCTCTCTCTTATTCCCTCTCTCTGTCCTCATCACTCTCTCTCTCCTTTTCTCTTTCTCTCTCTCTCTTGCTTTTTGTCTCTGTCCCCACCACTCTCTCTCTCTTTCTCTCTCCCTCTGTTACTCTTCCTCTTTCACTCTCTCTCATCCTCTCTCCCCCTCTCTCACTCACTCTCTCCTCTCTTGCTTTTTCTCACACTCTCTCGCCCTCTCTCCCCCGCTTGCTTTCTCTCTCTGTCCCCACCACTCTCTTACTCTCTCTCTCTCTGTCCTTCCTCAGT
>NW_007112501.1:0-766 GCF_000164805.1 Carlito syrichta
GTATTAAGATACACATAGATTAAAAGAAAGAGGTGAAGGACAATATAGCATACTAACACTAATCAAAAGAAAGAAAGAGTGAGTAGCTATATTAATTTCAGACAGAGTAGACTTCAGAGCAAGTGAAGTTATCAGGGACAAAGAGGAATATTTCACAATAATAAAGGGGTCAGTGCTCCCACAAGACAAAAATCCTTAATGGGTATGCACCTAAAAAGTGTCAAACATATGCTGCAAGGAGAAACTGCAAGAAGAACTTCAGGGAGAAACAGATGAACCATTATTGTAGCCAGAGAACTTAACATTTTTCTATCATAAGTGGACAAATCCAGCAGGTGGAAAATTAATAAGACATAGATGAGCAGCACCATATCACTGGATAGAAGTGATATCCAGCCGGGCACGGTGGCTCAAACCTGTCATCACAGCAATTTGGGAGGCCGAGGTGAGGGGATTGCCTGAGCCCATGGGTTCGAGAACAGCTTGGGCAACTTGGCAAGACCTCATCTATACAATAAATCAAAAACTTAGCTGAGCGTGGCAGCATGCACCTGTAGTTCTGGCTACTTGTAAGGGTGAGGTGGAAGGATCACCTGAGCCCAGTATGTCAACACTGGGGGTGGCCATGAGCATGCCACTGCACTCCAGCCTCCAATTTTAAAAATGTGTTTAAAAATGGAAGTGATAACTATAGTTCTCCACCTGACAACAGCAGATCACACACTCAATCTCACATAAAGTATTCAGCAAAGACTGTTAATGGAAA
>NW_007112502.1:0-746 GCF_000164805.1 Carlito syrichta
CAAGTAGGCTTCATTCCTGGCATGCAAGGCTGGTTCAACATTCGTAAAACCATAAATGTAATTAAATACATCAACAGATGTCAAAACAAAAACCACATGATCATATCACTAGATGCAGAAAAAGCTATTGATAAAATCCAGCACCCCTTCTTGATAAAAACCCTTGAACATCTAGGCATATGGGGAACATATCTCAAAATAGTAAAAGCCATCTACGAGAAACCCACAGCCAGCATACTCCTAAATGGACAAAAATTGGAACCAATTCCCCTGAAAACTGGAACTAGACAAGGATGCCCACTCTCTCCCCTCCTGTTCAACATAGTATTGGAAGTCCTGGCTAAAGCAATCAGAGAAGAGGAGGCAATCAGAGGTATTCAAATAGGAAAAGAGGAAGTCAAGTTATCTCTCTATGCAGATGATATGATGGTGTACCTTGAAAACCCAAGAGAATCTGTCAAAGGCATTGAATTTGTAGATTCCTTACATTGATAAAAGCCTTTGGCAAAGTCTCAGGATACAAAATAAATGTACAAAAGACAATCGCATTTCTCTACACCAATAATAAACAAACAGAAACCCAATAAAAAAACACAGTTCCATTTACAATAGCCACAAAAAAATGAAATACCTTGGCATCTTCCTAACCAGAGACGTGAAAGACCTTTACAATGAAATTACAAACACTGCTCAAAGAAATCAAACCTGACACGAACAGTGAAAATATCCCACGCTCATGGATCGGA
>NW_007112503.1:0-1185 GCF_000164805.1 Carlito syrichta
TTTTACAGATCTAAGTTTCTGACCCATTTTATTTTCTTTCTCTCTATTGCCTGAGCCAAGCAGGTCAAGACTGCAGTGGCTGTGAACATGCCATTATACTCCAGCATGGGTGACAGAGTAAGACTCTGACTCGAAAAAAATAATAATTTTTCTTTAACATTTTTTAAAGGACAAGTCTACAGGTAATACTTTTTTTAAAATAAAGAATAATTTTGTAAGGTACACAACTTTGGTTGGCAGGTTTTTTGTTTGCTTCGTTTGTTTTCTTTCTGAAAACTTTAAATGTTTTACTTAGCTCCTTCTTACTTATGTGATTTCAGAAGAGAAATTAGATGTAATTGTTATCTTGGCTTTTATATCAGTGTTTCTGTCCCTTCTGGCTTCTTTCAGACTTGTTTATTTTAACTCTAATTTCTGTAATGTGAATATGATAGGACTGGGTATAGTAGTTTTGCTTTGTTTTGGCATTTATGCTGTTTGGTGTTCTTTGAGCCTCCTGGATCTGTGGTTTTGTGTCTGACGTTAATTTGAGGAAAATCGCTGTCATTATTTTAAAAACATTTATTCTGTTCTTTACCCTCTTTGCTCTCCTTTTTAGATTTCTCATACATGTGTGTTACATCTTTCAGAACTATCTCAATGTTTTTGTATATCTTGCTTTGACATAATTGTTTTAAATTTTCAGTCTGGGTATTACAGCACCTCTGCCATAGCTAAATCTGGTTCTAATGCTTGCTCTGTCTCTTCAGGTTTTGGAAAGTTTCTTTTTGCCTTTTAGTATGCTTGTAATTTTTTTGATAGCTGTACACGATGTGCTAGGTAAAAGAAGTTGGTAATAAGATGGTGAGGAGTGGTGGAGAGCGAAAGCATTCAGTAGTCCGAGGAGTGCTCAGTCTTTTAGTGAGCCTGTGCCTCTGGACCATGAACTTCATGAATATTTCTCAGTCAAACCCCTTAGGTGGCACAGTGTTGAAAGTGGGCTGGATGTGTATGTTTCTGTTCCACAAGTCAAAGACTAGAAGGGGCTAAGCCGGGCTCGGTGACTCAGCCTGTAATCCCATGCTTTGGGAGGCTGAGGTGAATGCATTGCCTGAGCCCGCGGGTTCGAGACCCCTCCTGGGCAACTTGGCGAGACCTCATCTCTACAATAAATCAAAAACTAGCCGGGCACAGTAGTGCCCGCCG
>NW_007112504.1:0-731 GCF_000164805.1 Carlito syrichta
CAGGGTCAGGCACAAAGGCCAGATGTAGGCACCTGTAATAGAAGGTAGTAAGGTCCCTTGGAGCCGAAGGACCAAACTGTGTTTCTGGGGCTCTAGTTTATGAAATTAATTCTTTCAGTTCCCTGAATTCCTATCACCTCACATGCTTATTTAAAATTCAGATGTTGGACTTATTCCCATGCCTCGTGAATCAGAATATCTCTGGACAAGTTCCAGGAATTTTAACATGTTTTTCAAGAGATTCTGATGTTTAGGATGCTAGGATAGTATATGAGCTTTCTGCCTGAATTTTGAAGACCAAGAAATAAAAGGCGGGCTTAGAAAGAGAAAACAATTCTGGCCCGAGAACTGTGAGTTGGAAAGTAGAAGCAGTCAATAGTAATACATGACAGAGTCAGGTGGATGCCAGGACCCACATTTCACTGGGAACATGCTTCTCTTCTGAAGAAAATACTAGAGTGCATTCAAAGAGACTTTCTGTGAGATGAAGAGAACAATCCACAGGTGCTCAAGTCCTTCAAGTCACAGTTGATGCATTTCAGTCATAAACGTTGACATGTGATGTGTAAGGAGATAGAGCTCTTCTCTCTACAGTGAAGAAGAAGCCAAAGATACTTAAGCAAGGTAATAAAACGAATGTGACTAGCGCACCAGAGAATAAAAGTATGAGGAAAATGATGATTACTCGGAGAACCTGGTAATCATTCAGGTTGGTAACCTTAAGGACTTGG
>NW_007112505.1:0-594 GCF_000164805.1 Carlito syrichta
ATCCTGAAAGTACAAACTTCAGAGGGACCTGATGAGTGCTGAGTCTCAGGTACCCCACCCCCTATCCTGATCAAGCCATGGGACAAAGGGTGTGGCCAGAAAAAGACAAGGATAAACTCCAGAGAGATCAGTGATGAGTCCGGGGCTGTCCCGAACCCTCTCCTCCCTAGCAATTCTCTGAACATTAGACCCATACAGCTGGGTCACAACTGAGAGAGACAAACCCAAGTGGATTCTGGATGTCAGTCACAATAGGAAAATTCCATTCCAGGATTGGCATGGCTGGGTCACCCCCCAAGAGTACATACCTTGGGAAGAGAGAATCCTGCTTCTCCCCACTGGAGGGGATCTCCCTGACCATAATAATGTGGAAGGGGGAGGACTGCAATCCCATCCACCTCCACTGTCCCTCCTCCTTCCCTGCTCCAGATACTGGGGAGAGAGTGAAAGATGTGGCAGCTCTGCAGGAGAGTGCAGACTAGAGGAACAAGTACAGGGCTTGCCACTGTCAAATGGCAGATTTTCTTTTCTTTTTTTAAATTTTTAAATTTTTTTGCCTGTCTGTTAGTTCATCTATTTTTTAAAATATTTTTC
>NW_007112506.1:0-776 GCF_000164805.1 Carlito syrichta
ACACTCCAATCCTTTCCATTCAGTTACTTTCCATTCCATTCCATTCCATTCCGTTACTCTCCATTCCATTCCATTCTATTCCATTCGGTTACTCTCCATTCCATTCCATAACTCTCCATTCCATTCCATTCCATTCCATTCCATTCCATTCCGTTACTCTCCATAGAATTCCATTCCAGTCCATTCAATTCCCTTACTCTCCATTCCATTCCATTCCATTCCATTCCATTCCAATCTGTTACTCTCCATTCCATTCCATTAATCTCCATTCCATCCCATTCCCTTCCATGCCGTTCTATTCCATTCCATTACTGTCCATTGTATTCCATTCCATTCATTTCCATTCCATTCCATTCCTTTCCATTCCATTCCATTCCGTTACTCTCCATTCCATTCCATTCAATTCCATTCCATTCCATACCATTACTCTCCATTCCATTCCATTCCATTCCTTTTCATTCTGTGACACTCCATTCCATTCCATTCCTTTCCATTCCATTCCATTCCATTCATTTCAATCTCATTACATTTCTTTCCGTTACTCTCCATTCTATTCCATTCCATTCCATTACTCTCCATTCCATTCCTTTCCATTCCATTCCGTTACTCTCCATTCCATTCCATACCTTTACTCAATTCCATTCCACTACAATCCATTCCATTCCATTCTATTGCTTTCCGTTACTCTCCATTCCATTCCATTGCATTCCATTCCGTTACATTCCGTTACGCTCCATTCCATTCCATTAAATTCCATTACACTCCATTCCATTCCA
>NW_007112507.1:0-974 GCF_000164805.1 Carlito syrichta
AAGTTACGGTTAAGTAAGGAAAGAAATGAGACTGTGACCTACACATTAATTATTTTTATTTGTCTTGAGTATCTGAAAACAAAATGGTCACTCCTGCTGGATTATTTATCTAAGTTACTTCCTGAATATAATAATTGTATGTGTTTTTTCAAATACATTATCTCATTTGATCCCCAAAACAACAGTTAAACATATATTGTCGGTGACCTGCACTGACCAAGGGGGGGTTAGGACCGCACCGGTGAATCAGAACGGAGAGAAGAAACCACACGGAGGCAGCTCTTCTGGGAACAGTCTGGCCAAGACTGAAGCCAATTTTATTCAAACTTTTTCCAACTTATATACCATTTTCTATAATCTCCAGCAGTGTGACAATTACTTGCTGGGGGCGTACAAGTTCATTGATGTGTAACACGCTTTACAAAATCATGTACCGTCACGAGACTATCAGGTTCCCAGTGAACAATTACAATTCCATGATGTATGAATCACAGGTGCACAATTTCAATACAGATTGTTCAAAATGTTTTCCACGATGTTCAATAAATCATTCATATTATACTCTAAGTTCTAAGCCCTGATTAAAAAACTTTCCAAGTTAACTCTAAGTTCAATCCAATTTTACTAACTTTTAATATTTTTGACAATTAATATTATTAACTTAACACTATACTATAATCTATAAGTTTACTTAAATGACTTAATTTTATTACCTTAATTTTATACTATTTATTTTTATAATTCTTATAACCTACTACATTTCTATACTGCCCTATGATTGTATATTAATTACCTATGAACTTATCCTTAACCTAAAATTTTATCACAACTTCTATAAACTTCAAATATCTAAACTATTGTCTTTTATACTTTATTAATTACTTATCTTATAATATCATGTCCAAATTCTAATACAACTATTATCCTACTATAATCTATTACAAACCTTATCATTAGTACTAATAAGTATAAAA
>NW_007112508.1:0-1260 GCF_000164805.1 Carlito syrichta
AATGGACCGAGACTCCAACTCAAAAAAAAAAAAAGAAAAAAAAAACAGGGTGGTTTATACTTGTGATGTTCACTGGTGTGTAGTCCAGTTAGTTTGCTGCTGAAAAGGAGGGGTGGGTTCCCATGGGAAGGTGTGTGATTGAATCTTACCAGATTCCTGTGGTGTCATTCACCACCTGAGATCTCATTTCCTAGATCTTTCTTCAGAATGACCTCTCAGATACATTGGCCCTAAATTAAAGTACCTACTATTACCAATGAGTCCTTGAGATCCTGGCTAAATTTTGTGGCAAGTAAGAATAGAGTACAAAATGTTTGCTGGTATTTAGTCTACCTGGAATGTTCTGTCAGTGTTTTTGGGAAAATGTCTTTTGGGCTAAGGAACAAAGCATGATCAGGCAGACCTAAGCTTGCAAACAGCTCCATCACTTCCAACTCCTCACGCACAGGTATCCTAGCTAAGTTCATCTCTTTATTATTTGGAAAAAACAAAAAAACAGAAGCACTATGCCTGTTTCCACTTTTCAGTCTGTACTCATATCTCCTTAAATATGTCCTCTACCCACTCTATCTTTCCTCAAAGTCCTATGTAAGTTCCATTTCTTGGGAAAGTTGTCTTAAAGACACCACTGGTAGCTTTTTCTAGGCATCTATTGCACTTACAGTGTGCAACATTCACTTAAAACAGTCAGAGATCGGGATTTTAAAAAATGTGGTACATATATGCAATGGAATATTATGCAGCCACAAAGAAGAACAAACATATGGACTTCACAGCAACTTGGATAGGTTTAGAGTTGATCATACTCAGTGATCTATCACCAAAACAAAGACTAGAGTACCACATGTTCTTACTCATAAGTGGTCCTTGAACAATTATCATAATACTATAAGAAAGGGATTGGCAGTAGTGGGAAACTGCCAGTGGAGGGGCAGTGAGATTGGCATTTGAGGGAAACTGCTAAGGGAGGGAGGGGCATACCTCATCAACAAGGGTACCTGCATAATCAATGTTTGTATACCTAACCCTGAATTATATCCCACATCTTTAAAAAAATAAAAATAAATAGTCATAGGTAACTTATAGCATTGTGTACCTGTTTCATGTGTTAGCCTTTTCTCCACAACTACTGGTAAACTGCTTTTGGGAAGGCATTGCTTTTTATCTTTATCTATTCCCCACTATATCTCCCAAAAGTCCTGTTGACTGCTTTCAAATACTACATTAGTATTGGTTGTTAATTGATTGATTGATTGATCT